>NC_041387.1:2535474-2537202 GCF_002162155.2 Triticum dicoccoides | reverse complement strand
CATGTTGTAATATTTACAGAAACTATGGATCAACAAAGAGACTTCGAACAAGAAGAGATATTGGGGGACATAATCCACGACGGAGGTCATGTCTTGTCGTTTCTCAACGACCTCGATGGTCTGGAAGGAGAGGAAGTAGGCTAAAGTGATCAAACAATGGAGGAGGAAAGTCATGATCATGATGGTGGCTCCGGCGACCATGATGACGGCTCCACTGACCGAACGGAGTTGGGACCAGCTGTTGCAAAGTCCGGCGAGGTGTGTGTATGTGTGTGTGTGTGTGTCTATATATATATATATATATATATATATATATATATATATATATATATATATATATATATATAGGGAAAGTCATTTCTACCATCGCTTGTAGTTACCACCATCCCCACTGCCATTTGATTGCATCAAGATCTGTGCCTTTCTTAACGGGTCGTGGGCACCATAAAATCTATGCCCGGTCAGTTTGTTGGACTGAGCTTCCGAATTTTCTGGGACGCCCCACCTTTTCTCTTGTCGTTTATATGTTTCAGTCTTGTATACACGCTGACTCAGGATAAGGCAATACGGTTAGATCTCTTTCTCTCTCTCTCTCTCTCTCTCAAAATCCGCGTGAGAAGAATTGGATCTGCAAAAAGGAAGGTACACGGCATCACATCGGTGGTTCCATGCATGCGTGAGGCCAATTGATATTTGTTTCGTCCTTGTTTCTTTATTTTATTGCACACGCGATTGGTTTTCTTTGGCTGGGTGTATCTAAACTAATTAGAAAGTATTTGTTGGAGGTAGAAGTCCGGGTTGAATGCTAATTGTTGTTACTTCGCCTGATCTTTTTATCAGGGATGGCTGAAGAGGAGTATCAGCGGGGAGGCGGCCAGAATGATGATTCCATCTGCAAAGGCTGACCCAACATGGACTTGATGCGTGACTATCGTTAGCGGCTGCGGCGAGAGCGGCAATCCGGCACCTACGCATGTGTGGTGAAGACATGCTCCGACGGCAATATCCGTCATAATTTCATGCAAATCTCGTTGGCATTGGCACATCTGTGCCATGCTCTTGAGTCCGTAAATTCATCTATGAAGTGTATAATAGTACAATTTGTAACCAAATTTGTAACCATCACGTGTGACATGTATATGTACATTATTTTCCGTATGCCCTCCAAACCACATTTTGTAGATACTCCATACTGCTTCTGTATGATATATACTCCATACTGCTTTTGTATGATATATACTCCATACAACTATGCAGTACATACTCCAGACTTTTTTTTCGAATGAGATACTCCATACTACATGTTGCAGATACTCCATACAATTTTGTAAGACATACTTAAAGAAAAACAATATAGACTAGTGAGCTAGAAGGGCACATTAGATGAAAGAAACTACAAGGGCACATCCCTACAGGTACATAGGTGCTTGATCGACTATGATATGCATAAATGTATAAATAGTATCATGCATGTATCATGGTTGTAAACTTTATAACGATCGAATAGATGGAGACATCCTCCATACTCCTTTCAAGGTGACGTATATATAAACTCTATACTCCGGTTAGAAAGGAATATTCTAACATACTTCCGCGTGCCACGTTCCATATATCCCACTTATACAACATAGATGTGAGAAACATAGATGTAGACATACTACATACTCCTTTTTTTGCGGGATATACTACATACTCCTTTCAGAATGAAGTGCATATACTCTATATTGC
>NC_041387.1:2533767-2535240 GCF_002162155.2 Triticum dicoccoides | reverse complement strand
ATATATATATATATATATATATATATATATATATATATATATATATATATTCTTCTATATGTCACGTGCTCTGTCAAAGTATTGAAGAAATTCATGGTTACATCATTTGCTGGAAGTAACAGGCGTATGATGCTACGAAGCACTTGAAGGTTGTTTTGGAACGGAGTTCCTGATAGAATGATTTGGTTTTTGGTATGGATTTCAGCAAAGGCCTTCCAAATAGCGATATTCGGAAGGCTCTTGCTGAACTTCGTACCAAAAAGCGAATTATCCTATCCGGGACTCCATTCCAAAACAATTTTGGAGAGTTTCATACCGTTATGCGCCTGTTACTTTCGTCAAATGATGAAGCAATGGTTTTCTTGAATCCTTTGACACTAGACAATGTGACACATAGAAGGGTATAGATGAGATCAGGAAAAATATGGACCATTTTCTGCACATCCTGAATGGTGCCATCTTGTTAAATCCCTTAAAGGTTAAGTGAATCCGAGCGGTCGAGGATCAAAACTAGCTAGGGTAGGGGGTCAAGGGTTGCCGAGGGGATGAGGGTCAAGGGTCGTCAAGGGGTCGAGGGTCGAGGATCGACGAGGGGTCAACAGGGGGACGTTGATCAACCCCCTCTCGCTTGACCAACTCTTGAGGACACCAAAACCATAGAAAAAAACGTTATCGATCTCGTACCCCCTCCCGCCCCTACCCGACAAACTCTCTCGAGATTTATAAGAGATTTATCAAGAATGCCCCCATTATGGATGTGCATAATTAAGTTGATCGCTTTTTTTTTCTAATGTCATCTTCCATTCTATATGTGCATGTTCTCTCGTGTCAAAGTATTGAATCCTTTGACACTAGACAACATGATATATAGAATGGTAGATGAGGTCAGGAAAAATAGGGACCATTTTTTTCTGCACATCCAGAATGGCGCCATCTTATTGAATCCCTTGTTTGACATTCATGAGAGAGGCGGTCCGGACGTCGGACATTCATGAGAGAGGTGGTCCGGGCCAAACCCTAGAAGCGTTGCCAAGGCCACCCCAAACCCTAGAAGCGTCAAGGCCACCCAAATTTACCAAGTTATAAGAGTGTTGTCGAGGCCAGCCCAAACCATAGAAGTGTTGTGATTAGCAAGCTAGGTCTATGTTTGCCATTATTAATATATCCATCTCTCATGATTGTATATTAATTGTCATGTTGTAATATTTACAGAAACTATGGATCAACAAAGAGACTTCGAACAAGAAGAGATATTGGGGGACATAATCCACGACGGAGGTCATGTCTTGTCGTTTCTCAACGACCTCGATGGTCTGGAAGGAGAGGAAGTAGGCTAAAGTGATCAAACAATGGAGGAGGAAAGTCATGATCATGATGGTGGCTCCGGCGACCATGATGACGGCTCCACTGACCGAACGGAGTTGGGACCAGCTGTTGCAAAGTCCGGCGAGGTGTGTGTATGTGTGTGTGTGT
>NC_041387.1:2525706-2531691 GCF_002162155.2 Triticum dicoccoides | reverse complement strand
GCGCCTGACCTTCCCCGAGTACTAGGTTGAACTTCAACTAAAATGTGTCCAAATGGGGCTTGCGATATACCGTTGGAAAGCTATGGACACCAATATCATGACCCAAGTTAACTTTTTGGCAAAATGTAAGCAGTTTAAGAGCAGTTTTGGAAACCGTTTTTTCTTCATACTAAAAATGTGAATCGTATTTTTGGTCGCATTTCTAAACCGTTTATTGGAATGAGGTAAATAATACGGCGTTCGAAAGCTGCTGCAAAACTGCTCCTTCAACCTGTTGAAAGTTTTCTTTAATTCCCTATGGATAAAGAGTAATTTTGAAAATCATAAAATTTTGCAAACCGAACAGCCGAGTTCGTATTTTCAATGTAATTTCTAAACGGCTAATCCATTTGAGGCAAATGATATGGATTTAGAAAGCTTGTAAAAATTTGCTACTTTTTCATGTTAAAAGTTTTTTCTAATTTGGAACGGTTTAAAAGTAATTCAGAAAACGGCACAAGTTCCATCGAGTTCGTATTTTCGAGCTAATTTTTTAACCGTACGCCCGAGTGCAACAAACGATACGGAGTAGGAAAGCTTGAGGAAATGCGAAACTTTCTCGTATATATTGTTTCTCCTAATTCCTTAGGTTTTAAGTCAAATTTGAAAATGGCTAAAAAAGTATTTTTGGCATAATTTATAGATACTTTATCAGAATGGGGAAAATAATATACCGCTGAAAACCTACGGAAAATAGGAAACTTTTTAATGTTGATGGTTTTCTCTGATTCTAAGTTGTTTTCAAGTAATTGGGAAAATGGCGAGATCATTCTTTCTAACTTTATCGCGAAACTCATTCTTCGAAAATGCACTGCGTGAAGAACCTGAACTTCTCGAAACGTGTACTTGAACTTCACTATGTTTTTCACATGATTTTTTTCCTCGTATATCTCTATCCACTGCTTCTAACTCTCCATCCACTCACCGGAATTGAGCAAGTGATATACCGATGGAAAGCTGTTGTAAACACACAACTTTCCCATGTTGATCATTTTTTCATACTCGCAACGATTTTAAATCTTTTTCATTTGAAATTCATTCAGCGTAGTAGTTGAACTTCATGTTGTTTTCACGTTGAACTTCATACTGTTTTCACGTTGAACTTCTGTGACGTATTTTTGTTTGTACACGCGCCTAAACTTCCCTGTGTACGAACCCGACCTTCGGGCTATCTTTGCAACTGTGGCTTCCCCCGCGAATTATTCTGGTTAGGAGTGTTCTATATGATGTTATTGTAATCTAGAAACATTTTTTAATAACTAAATACTAGTTTTAAATAGAAATCTTGCTCGTTGGCGGATTTTGCTCTCAGGTCATGATGAAATTGGGTTTTTTTTGCAATTTTACTGCCTGAGTTGTTCGACCTGAACTTCCCCTAGTCCTAGGTTGAACTTCCGTCAACATTGACCAAATGGGGCTTGCGATGAACCGTTGGAAATCTATGGACACCAGTATCATGACCCAAGTTGAATTTTTCGCAAAATGTAAGCGGTATAAGAGCAGTTTTGAAAACCGTTCTTCCTTCAAACAAAAAATGTGAATCATATTTTCGATCTCATTTCCAAACCGTTTATCGGAATGATGCAAATAATATGGCATTGGAAAGCTGCTACAAAACCGCTCCTTCCACATGTTGAAAGTTTTCTCTAATTCCTTATAGTTAGAGAGTACTTTGGAAAATCGTAAAATTTTGCAAACCGAACAACCGAGTTCGTATTTTTGATGGCATTTCTAAACAGCTAATACAATGGAGGCAACTAATATGGCGTTGGAAAGCTTATGAAAATGCACTACTTATTCATGTTGAAAGTTTTTTCCTAATGTTGAACGGTTTAAAAAAAATAGAAAACAATACAAGTTCTAGGGAATTTGTATTTTCAAGCTAATTTTTTAACCGTATGTCCAATTGCAGCAAATGGTATGGCGTTGGAAAGCTTGAGGAAATGCGAAACGTTCTTGTATCTATTACTTCTGCCAATTCTATATGGTTTTAAGTCGATTTTTAAAATGGCTAATAATGTATTTTTGCCATAATTTCTACAAATTTTATCGGAATGGGGCAAATAAAAATAACATTGAAAAGTTAAGGAAAATGCGAAACTTTTTCATATTGATGGTTTCCTCTGATTCGTAGCCGTTTTCAAGTAATTTCAAAAATGGTGAGATCATTCATTCTGCCTCTATCGCGAAACTGATTCTTCGAAAATGCACTGCATGAAGAACCTGAACTTCTCGGCATGTCTACTTGAACTTCACTCTATTTTTCACGTGCTTTTTTTGCCCGTAGCTCTCCATTCACTAACTGGAACACTCACCGGAATAGAGCAAGTGATATACTAGGGAAAGCTGCTATGAACAAACAACTTTCCCGTGTTGATCATTTTTCATACCCGCGAAGATTTTAATAGTTTTTCATCTGAAGTTCATCCACTGTAGTAGTTGAACTTCCCGCTGTTTTCATTTGAACTTCTGTGACATATTTTCGTTTGTAATTTTCTCATCCATTCGTCAGTGTTACACAAATGATATGCCTTTTGTAGAAACCTCTCTCACAATAATTTTTTAAACTTTATCCGACGAAGAACTAGAACTTATAACAACAAAACTTTTAGCCTTTGCTTTTTTATTCTTTTTTAATACAAAATGCACACCGTGTAGTACATGAACTTCTAGCAGTTGTCAACCTTATCTTCTCTCGGTCATGTGAAAATATTTGATTTTTTTATCAATTTTTAATCTGATTTTCTTAATCTTTTTTTTATGAATTTTGAAGCGCTCTATTTTCAATTGTTGAACCTTTTGTTATTCTTATTTTTGAACTTCTTGTTTCCATTCTTTAATAACGAGGAAATTTTGAGTTTTCCATAATTATCGAACTTCTCCATCTTTTTAATATGGACTTCCTGGTTTTATTTCTTAATTATTTTTTCTGAAATTTTGACGCATTATATTTTTAAAAGTTGAGCTGCTGGTTATATAGTTTTTGAAATTCTTGTTTCCATTCTATAATAACGAGGAAAATCTGAGTTTTCTATAAAAGTCGAACTTCTCAATCTTTTTAATATGGACTTCCTGGTTTATTTCTTTTAGTGACTGAAAATATCCTACTTTTTGATAGACCTCGAGCCGCTCCGTTTTTAAAATTTGAGCTTCTAGGTTTATTTTAACAAAGAAAATCTTTTTTATAAAACTGTTTGAGATGCTTTTTTTAACGACCTCCTTTTGGGTTTGTAACAAGAATTGAACTTCTTCGTCTTTTTAATTTGAACTTCTTATTTTTAGATATTTTTTAACGTGCATCTTGGTTTTGTACTAAAAATTGAACTTCTTCGTTATTTAAATTCAAACCTCTAGGTTTTTATGTAACCCCTTTATCATTAAAAAGTTGAACTTCTTTGTTTTTTTAATTTGACTTTCTTGGTTCTGTAATAAACATTGAACCTCTATGTTTTCTTAATCTTTTTTATGAATTTTGAAGCCCTCTATTTTTAAAAGTTGAACTTCTAATTATTTTACTTTTGAACTTCTTGTTTTCATTCTTCAATAACGAGGAAAATCTGAGTTTTCTATAATCACCGAACTTCTTTGTCTTTTTAATATGGACTTCCTGGTTTTTTTCTTAATCTTTTTTACGAAATTTTGAAGCGCTCTATTTTTAAAAGTTGAACTTCTTGTTATTTAATTTTTGAACTGCTTGTTTCCATTCTTTAATAACGAGAAAAATCTGAGTTTTCTATAATCATCGAACTTCTTCATCTTTTTAATTTTGGCTTCGTGGTTTCATTTCTTTTAGTAACGAAAAAAACCTGAACTTCCTGAGTTACATAACCTAAACTTCCCTCTGTAGGAACCCGACCTTCGGGGTATCTTCGCAACTGTGTCTCCCCACACGAATTATTCTGGCCAGTCGTGTTCTATGTGATGTGAGTGTACTCTGAAAACGGCTTTTAGCAAATAAATGCCCGTTTTAAATAGGAATCTCGCTCATTTGCGGATTTTGCTCTCGGGTCGTGATGAACCTTCATCTGTTACAAGTTCAATGCATGCTATGGTTATCAATATGAACTTCTCTCGCTTACGTGAAAATATCTGAGTTTTCTAATAATTTTTATCTGAATTTCTTAATCCTTTTTTATGAATTTTGAAGCGCTCTATTTTTAAAAGTTGAACTTCTTGTTATTTTATTTTTGTACTTCTTGTTTCCATTTTTTAATAACAAGGAAAATCTGAGTTTTCTATAATCATTGAATTTCTCCATCTTTTTAATATGGACTTCCTGGTTTTATTTCTTAATCTTTTTTATGAAATTTTAAAGCGCTCTATTTTTAAAAGTTGAACTTCTTGTTATTTGAATTAACATTTTTTAGGTGACACTTTTTGGTTTCTTCATGAATTACAAAAATTGCACTACTGTGTTATTTGAATTTGAACTTATTAGTTCATTTTTATTAGTGGGGAATTTTGAGTTTTGTAATCGCTTCATTACTTATATTTTATTATTAGTTATTTAAAGTTGAACTTCTAGGTCTTCCTAGAATTGGAGAAATCTATTTTTAGTCCACAGGTTGAACTTCTCTGTTATTTTAATTTGAAGTTCTTTGTTTTATTCTTAGAAAGGAAAAAGATTTTTTAAATAAACTTCAAACGTTAAAAAAATGATATTCGTTTCTTTTATTTTTCCTAGAAACGGGAAGAATTTGAGATTTTCGTACACATCAGAATACTCCGTTTGTTGAATGAACATTTTTCGGTTTCATTTTATTACTTTTTCCTCATCCGGTCTTGTTGTGTTGGCTCACACCCACACACAAAACACATTTTTCACATGTGAATTTTGCATATAAACATTTCATTTATAAGATATTTTTAACTTTGTTTTTTTTGTAGGTATGAACTTCTGATTTATTAAAAAAATGTACCCATAGCACGAGCAC
Organism: Triticum dicoccoides; assembly: GCF_002162155.2. Lineage (NCBI taxonomy): Eukaryota > Viridiplantae > Streptophyta > Magnoliopsida > Poales > Poaceae > Triticum > Triticum dicoccoides. Next base: position 2,526,718 of record NC_041387.1, on the reverse strand, counting down.
ACCAAGTACACCATTCACGACCACCGCATGAACACACACACACGTCCATCTTATAAAAGAAATTGGTGGCGACACTGTAGGCTTCCCAAGTTTACTAAATTGGTTCCATTTATCTCAAAATGAGGTTCAGTGGCGATTTTCCTTCTCTGTTGGTAGTTACTATAACCAAGCGTGCGCAGGGAGCAGTGTGTGGATAGCACTACCGGTGTGACATTGCGGACCTCGGCCTTACACAACTCGTACTTTTTCGCTTGCTTGTACATCTTGCATGCATTTGAGAACAAAACTGGGTTGCAAAAATATGTTATTTCTTTTGCCAAAATTTCATGTGTGCTTCACAAGACAACGTCATGTCCAACCGTGATGAAACCCAGATCAGGATAGAGAGCCCTTGCTCTACTCCCACGCTCGATGGCAAGGGTGACGAAGAGCAGCAGCCGCACAAAGTTTCACGGCCCGTCGTTGGCACGCGAGGCCCGGCCATAGCTTGTGTTGTACACGACAACTCATTGCTCGGGTTGTACACGACAGCTCATTGGCAGATGGCCCGCATCAGCGAAGCACAATGATGAAGGACACCGCTGGCACCCCATGAAGGTCGGGTAGGCAACCCATGAAGGTCAGGTATTGGGATGGTGCGGAGCCACGTTGGCAGCGCGAAGTTGGCCAGATTCATGGAGGAGCAGGGCTTCGGCCGATGTAGCCGACGGCAACTGCACCACTAGTATTTTCCTTCTGCAAACTTCCAGCGTTCTCATATTACTTGAACCTCTAAAATTATAATTATTGAACTTCATGTGGTTTTTGCAAAGAAATCGCCAGTATTTTTGTTTGTTGAATTTCGTTTTTGGTTTCCAAGGCTTTTTAAACATATGAACTTTACTGTGTTTTCAATGGATTTTGGATTACAACAAGCACATATGGAGCATCCGCACTTGCACAACAAATTTGACTCCAAGTGCTATATATTTTGTGCCGTTTAAAACAGGGGCGGACCTTAGGGGGGACGAGC
>NC_041387.1:2520724-2523723 GCF_002162155.2 Triticum dicoccoides | reverse complement strand
AAAAAAAAAATCTTCATTGTCTTCTTCGCCCCCCTATGGTCAAATCCTGACTCCGCCCCTGATTTAAAATACATATAACATGGTGCCAAACTGCAGAAAAAGACCAAATCCAAAAGTGCTCCCATATACTGTACCAAGCTGAACCTCAAGTACGGCCAAACATCAAGACCAAAAGCATTATACCACTACTGAACCTATATGGCCGACTAGCATTAGTATTTTTGAACTGCCCGTGATGGAGCACCTGGCCGTCAACAGCATCACGGGCTGCAGCTTCGCACTGCTCCGTCGGCCCGGCTGCATAGCACTTGGGCGGAACAGTTCGTAGGCAAACTTTTCTGCCTTGTTGAACACAATGTAAGTGAGGGAAAAAATCACGTAATAACTGAGACAAAATGCACTGTAGAAGTGCAGAATAAAAGTTAAGAAGAAACTAGTCCCCTTTTGCTCACATGGGCGGAGTAGAACGGCCTGAGGCAGCGAAGTTGAATGGCCTGTGCACTGCTCATCTGTTCTCTGTTGGAATTCTACCCATAGGATCGATCACATCAAATCACGACAGAGATGCGCACACGATAACTATTGCCAAAGGCACGTGTCGTGCCTCTTTTTTATTTATTTCTTTTTCTGGATTTCTCCTTTTCTCTACGTCGTTTACCACCGTACAAAACTCATAACCTACTGCGTATATATATATGCAGCGACCCAAGGTCTAGCAGACCGACTCAACCTTGTGTCCTAACTCAACATGATTAGTACTCTAGTCTAACCCGGACTCAACCTGGACTAGTACTCACGACAGAACATGAAGTCCTACATGGACACGTACTCAACTCCTATCGCACGTAGACTACATGCCACGACTCGAACCATACTACTGCTAACTCCTGCTACACTAACTCAAGATTACACTAACAATCTCTCCCTAATCTTGACTTGTCACCTTCCTCGCGCTTCTCCTGATCTTGGTTTGTTGTAGATCATCCCTTGTCGACTCATCCGCTCGCACCACGACAAGTTAAATTGCTAGGCTTCATTGATCGCAACAATCTCTCCCCAATTTCAACTTGGCGAATTTACGGACCACCTCAAATATGTCTTGGACTACCCAGCCTTGCTAGTAACCTGTGGAACACACCACCCGGTGGACTACACCATCCACCCTAGCGAGATACATGCCGGCTCCTTGTGGATCACACCACCCTGTGCACTACACCATGCACTCCAGCCTCATGTAGAGACATGGCCTCATTGAAGAGACTCACCTTCACTGGTTTACCACCCCCACATAGTTGAACTTGATCCTCTCATTGAGACACATAGACGACCTGGATGCGCTTCATCTTCAACACCTTCTCGCAGAGACAAGCACTTGGACATGACGACGACGACCGACTGACCAACCGACCGACCGACCGAGACGTGTTGACTCACACAACTCCTTGACTCATCAAACTCCCGCGGACGACGATCTTGACGACTTTCCGGCACCGCACCTTGGCACCACCGCTCCTGTCAACGATCTTCCTCCACCGCCTTGCCGACGACAACCCACCGTCTCCCTCCATGTCGCTCCATCGAACGATGATCGCATGATCCTCCTTGTCGCTGCACGATCCAGTGACTTCATGGCCCGCCGCTCCTCGTCGCTGCACCACCCAGCGACCATATCGCCCGCACCTCCTCATCATTGCACCACGCAGCGACCATATCGCCCACCCCGAGGCGCTAGCAGATCGCCACCACGGGGCAAGCGCGGCTTCAAATCAACCTAGCTCTGATACCAACTGTTGGAATTCTACCCACAGGATTGATCACATCAAATCACGACAGAGACGCGCACACGATAACTATTGCCAAAGGCACGTGTCGTGCCTCTCTTCTCTTTATTTCTTTTTTTGGTTTTCTCCTTTTCTCCACGTCGTTTACCACCGTACAAAACTCATAACCTACTGCGTATATATATGCAGCGACCCAAGGTCTAGCAGACCGACTCAACCTTATATCCTAACTCAACATGATTAGTACTCTAGTCTAACCCGGACTCAACCTGGACTAGTACTCACGACAGAACATGAAGTCCTACATGGACACGTACTCAACTCCTATCGCACATAGACTACATGCCACGACTCAAACCATACTATTGCTAACTCCTGCTACACTAACTCAAGATTACACTAACAATCTCTCCCTAATCTTGACTTGTCACCTTCCTCGCGCTTCTCCTGATCTTGGTTTGTTGTAGATCATCCCTTGTCGACTCATCCGCTCGCACCACGACAAGTTAAATTGCTAGGCTTCATTGATCGCAACAATCTCTCCCCAATTTCAACTTGGCGAATTTACGGACCACCTCAAATATGTCTTGGACTACCCAGCCTCGCTAGTAACCTGTGGAACACACCACCCGGTGGACTACACCATCCACCCTAGCGAGATACATGCCGGCTCCTTGTGGATCACACCACCCTGTGCACTACACCATGCACTCCAGCCTCATGTAGAGACATGGCCACATTGAAGAGACTCACCTTCACTGGTTTACCACCCCCACATAGTTGAACTTGATCCTCTCATCGAGACACATAGACGACCTGGATGCGCTTCATCTTCAACACCTTCTCGCAGAGACAAGCACTTGGACATGACGACGACGACCGACTGACCAACCGACCGACCGACCGAGACGTGTTGACTCACACAACTCCTTGACTCATCAAACTCCCGCGGACGACGATCTTGACGACTTTCCGGCACCGCACCTTGGCACCACCGCTCCTGTCAACGATCTTCCTCCACCGCCTTGCCGACGACAACCCACCGTCTCCCTCCATGTCGCTCCATCGAACGATGATCGCATGATCCTCCTTGTCGCTGCACGATCCAGTGACTTCATGGCCCGCCGCTCCTCGTCGCTGCACCACCCAGCGACCATATCGCCCGCACCTCCTCATCATTGCACCACGCAGCGACCATATCGCCCACCCCGAGGCGCT
>NC_041387.1:2504746-2520431 GCF_002162155.2 Triticum dicoccoides | reverse complement strand
ATACCAACTGTTGGAATTCTACCCACAGGATCGATCACATCAAATCACGACAGAGACGCGCACACGATAACTATTGCCAAAGGCACGTGTCGTGCCTCTCTTCTCTTTATTTCTTTTTCTGGTTTTCTCCTTTTCTCCACGTCGTTTACCACCGTACAAAACTCATAACCTACTGCGTATATATATGCAGCGACCCAAGGTCTAGCAGACCGACTCAACCTTATGTCCTAACTCAACATGATTAGTACTCTAGTCTAACCCGGACTCAACCTGGACTAGTACTCACGACAGAACATGAAGTCCTACATGGACACATACTCAACTCCTATCGCACATAGACTACATGCCACGACTCGAACCATACTACTGCTAACTCCTGCTACACTAACTCAAGATTACACTAACAATCTCTCCCTAATCTTGACTTGTCACCTTCCTCGCGCTTCTCCTGATCTTGGTTTGTTGTAGATCATCCCTTGTCGACTCATCCGCTCGCACCACGACAAGTTAAATTGCTAGGCTTCATTGATCGCAACAATCTCTCCCCAATTTCAACTTGGCGAATTTACGGACCACCTCAAATATGTCTTGGACTACCCAGCCTCGCTAGTAACCCGTGGAACACACCACCCGGTGGACTACACCATCCACCCTAGCGAGATACATGCCGGCTCCTTGTGGATCACCCCACCCTGTGCACTACACCATGCACTCCAGCCTCATGTAGAGACATGGCCTCATTGAAGAGACTCACCTTCACTGGTTTACCACCCCCACATAGTTGAACTTGATCCTCTCGTCAAGACACATAGACGACCTGGATGCGCTTCATCTTCAACACCTTCTCGCAGAGACAAGCACTTGGACATGACGACGATGACCGACTGACCAACCGACCGACCGACCGAGACGTGTTGACTCACACAACTCCTTGACTCATCAAACTCCCGCGGACGACGATCTTGATGACTTTCCGGCACCGCACCTTGGCACAACCGCTCCTGTCAACGATCTTCCTCCACCGCCTCGCCGACGACAACCCATCGTCTCCCTCCATGTCGCTCCATCGAACGATGATCGCATGATCCTCCTTGTCGCTGCACGATCCAGTGACTTCATGGCCCGCCGCTCCTCGTCGCTGCACCACCCAATGACCATATCGCCCGCACCTCCTCATCATTGCACCATGCACCAACCATATCGCCCGCCCCGAGGCGCTAGCAGATCGCCACCCCGGGGCAAGCGCGGCTTCAAATCGACCTAGCTCTGATACCAACTGTTGGAATTCTACCCACAGGATCGATCACATCAAAGCACGACAGAGACGCGCACACGATAACTATTGCCAAAGACACATGTCGTGCCTCTCTTCTCTTTATTTCTTTTTCTGGTTTTCTCCTTTTCTCCACATCGTTTACCACCGTACAAAACTCATAACCTACTGCGTATATATATGCAGCGACCCAAGGTATAGCTAGTATAAAACAATTTAGTATTCAAATTACATCGTCTCGAATAATAGATATAATCTCGAATACTTCGTCTAGAATAATAGATATAATCTCGAATACATCGTCTCGAATAATATATAATATTAAATAGTACATCAGTGGCTAGCTAATTAAAGATCGAATACTACAGAAGAATCTAGGACACTCAAAGAGAAGGAACCCTCACAGGATCATAGCTGAAGTGAGATCCCCGAAGATACTGCCAGGTATTGGAGAACCTGCCGCCCTCTAACGCAACCATGTAGCGATGGACGTGCTCGTCCTCCTCCCTGACACGGCGACGTACCACCTCCGACGGGGCCGGGTCCCTCCGCACCGAAACTGGCCCACGCGAACGCCACCAAACGAGATCAGGGTCGACGACGGGACCCGGGGCCGGGTTCCTCATCAAGCGGCGCGCCCCTCCAGGCAGCACCTCCCAGTGCCAGCCCGGCGGAGCCCAGTCCCGGACATGGGTCGGCTGGACATCGTCGCGGACGGGTCGACGGCGAGGATGCGGGCCGGGCATCGTCGAGAACAAATACTAGCTATATGCCCGCAAAAAGTAACATTTTTTTAATGATTGGATTTTGATAACTAAAATTTCTAACATTTCTATATAACACTAATTATGCTAATCTAAATAATCTAAATAACACTAAAATTTCTAACATTTCTAACATTTCTATATAACACTAATTTCTAACATTTCTATATAACACTAATTTCTAACTGATTAAACACTAATTATATCCATCTAACATGCATTCATACATATATAATAGTGAAAAAATAATAATCTAAATAATCTAAACTAATTAAACATACAAAATACGTGTGTAATAATTAAACACTAATTATCTAAACTAATTAAACATACAAAATAATAATCTAAATAATCTAAACTAATTAAAGACTAATTATCTAAACTAATTAAACATGCTTGTGTGTGTGTGTGTACGGGCTCGGGGAGGGCTCACAGCGGGCGAGGCGACGGCGAGGCGAGGCGACGGCGAGGCGACAGCGAGGCGACAGCCGGGGCGGCGAAGGCGGGGACGGCGCGACGGGGACGGGGACGGCGCGACGGGGACGGGCCCGGGGCGGCGATGGGGACGGGGGCGGCGACGGGGATGGGGGCGGCGACGAAGACGAGCGGCGACGGAGACGATCGAGGGCGGCGGCGACGGCGACGGAGATGGAAATAGAGGAACGAACAGAGAGGGAAACTGAAATTTTCGTAGCCGTTGTATATATAGAAGGCACCTTTAGTACCAGTTGAAGCCACCAACCGGTACTAAAGGCCTGTTTTGGCCAGGCCAAGCGGCGGGAAGCGACCCCCTTTAGTACCGGGTGGTGGCACAAACCGGTACTAAAGGCCTCCCCTTTAGTACCGGTTTGTGCCACGACCCGGTATTAAAGAGGGTGCGCTGGCGCAGGTGCGGTGCGGCAAGTTTAGTCCCACCTCGCTAGCCGAGGGGCGACCGCACTGGTTTATAAACCCCCGTGCGGTCGCTCTCTCGAGCTCCTCTCCAAAGCAGGCTTACTGGGCCTACGTGTTCTTTGCAGCCCTGTGGGCCCTCTTGGCCTTTGCGGGCCTGCATCCTGGCCCAACGACAGGTTGGGTTTCTAGTCGTATGCAGGCCGCTCTGGCCTAGTAGGCGGGCTTTTTTTTGCTTTATTTATTTTTGTGTTGTTTTTTTTGTGTATTTAGAGTTTTTTTGTGAACATTTTTGTTTTAGGTACAAAAAATTACAAACTTTCTGTTAGGTTTTTTTTATTTTTTTGCTTTATTTATTTTTGTGTTGTTTTTTTTTGTGTATTTAGAGTTTCTTTGTGAACATTTTTGTTTTAGGTACAAAAAATTACAAACTTTCTGTTAGTGCCTGTGGTTTTCAAATTTGAATAGTTTAAATTTTGAATTATTTGAAATTAGTGTGAATCACTAGTTTGTGAATAACTTAACTTTAAAAAACAGTAAAGGCATGAAAGAATTTGTTTGCACATAAAATTTCTTCGCGTTTCAAATGCCAAAACACATAACTAACCTAACTATTACAGAGATTCCCCTCTCGGTGCGAAACACAGAAGAAAGTGATGATAGCTAGTGAAGCCTATCACATCCCAGATCTTTGGGTGTGAAACTTTTTCTTCGCGTGTGTCCCTTTGCGCCATAACCATGGAAAATCTTCATCATTTAACGGGATGCTCGGGTCAATATTCACTGTGAATGGAGCAATTTCATCAAACTTTTCATAATCTTCTGACTTGTCTGTCTTGTCATCCACTCCCACGATGTTTCTCTTCCCAGAAAGAACTATGTGCCGCTTTTGCTCATCGTACGATGCATTCGCTTCCTTATCTTTTCTTTTCTTGGTTTGGTAGACATGTCCTTCACATAGAAAACCTGTGCCACATCATTGGCTAGGACGAATGGTTCGTCTGCATACGCAAGATTGTTGAGATCCACTGTTGTCATTCCGTACTGCGGGTCTTCCGTTACCCCGCCTCGTGTCATATTGACCCATTTGTACCGAAACAAAGGGACCTTTAAACCACGTCGATAGTCAAGTTCCCACATGTCCTGTATATAACATCAAAGCGGACACCACTGTTTTGGTTGGTGCTCTTCTTATCTTGGGCGATCGTGTAAAATGTATTACCATTTATCTCGTACCCTTTGAAAGCCATTATATTCGAAGATGGTAACTGGGACAGCAAGTACAGGTCATCTTCAATAGAGGTGTCATGCATGGTACGTGTCTGCAACCAGCTGGCGAAACTCTTGGTTTGTTCACGTGTAATCCAGTCATCAGACCGCTCCGGGTGTTTGGAGCGTAGCAAATTCTTGTGTTCATCCATATACGGAGCCACCAAGGCAGAATTCTGTAGAACTGTGTAGTGTGCTTCGGTGAGAGAATGTCCGTCCATACATATTATTTGTTCCCCTCCTAGCGTGCCTTTTCCATCCAGTCTACCCTTATGCCGCGATTCAGGAACACCAATCGGCTTAAGGTCAGGAATAAAGTCAATACAAAACTCATTGACCTCCTCATTTTGATGGCCCTTGGAGATGCTTCCTTCTGGCCTAGCACGGTTATGAATATATTTCTTTAAGACTCCCATGAACCTCTTAAAGGGGAACATATTGTGTAGAAATACAGGACCCAAAACGTTAATCTCTTGGCACAGGTGAACTAGGACGTGTGTCATGATGTTGAAGAAGGATGGTGGGAACACCAACTCAAAACTGACAAGACATTGCACCGAATCATTCTGTAACCTTGGTATGATTTCTAGATCGATTACCTTCTGAGAGATTGCATTGAGAAATGCACATAGCTTCACAATGGCTAATCGAACGTTTTCCGGTAGAAGCCCCCTCAATGCAAGCGGAAGCAGTTGCGTCATAATCACGTGGCAGTCATGAGACTTTAGGTTCTGGAACTTTTTCTCTGCCATGTTTATTATTCCCTTTATATTTGACGAGAAGCCAGACGGTACCTTAATACTGAGCAGGCATTCAAAGAAGATTTCCTTCTCTTCTTTGGTAAGAGCGTAGCTCGCATGACCCTGATGTATGCCGTCTTCTCCGTGCATACGTTGCTGGTCCTCCCGTTCCTCAGGTGTATCTTTTGTCTTCCCATACACGCCCAAGAAGCCAAGTAGGGTCACGCAAAGATTCTTCGTCATGTGCATCACGTCGATTGCGGAGCGGACCTCTAGGTATTTCCAATATGGCAGGTCCCAAAATATAGATTTCTTCTTCCACATGGGTGCGCGTCCATCAGCGTCCTTTGGAACAGATTATTCGCCAGGACCCTTTCCAAATATCACCTTTAAATCCTTGACCATATCATGTACATCAGCACCAGTACGGCGGCGAGGCTTCGTCCGGTGATCCGCCTCACATTTGAAATGCTTGCCTTTCTTTCTTACGGGATGCCTGCTCGGAAGAAATCGACGATGTCCCAGGTACACATTCTTCTTATAACTATTCAAATATATACTGTCGGTATCATCCAAACAGTGCGTGCATCCGTGGTATCCCTTGTTTGTCTGTCCTGAAAGGTTACTGAGAGCAGGCCAATCATTGATGGTCACGAACAGCAATGCCTTTAGGTCAAATTCTTCCTGTTTGTGCTCATCCCATGCATGTACACCTGTTCCATTCCACAGTTGTAAGAGTTCTTCAACTAATGGCCTTAGGTACACATCAATGTCGTTGCCGGGTTGTTTAGGGCCTTGGATGAGCACTGGCATCATAATGAACTTCCGCTTCATGCACAACCAAGGAGGAAGGTTATACAAGCATAGAGTCACAGGCCAGGTGCTATGGTTGCTGCTTTGCTCCCCAAAAGGATTAATGCCATCTGCGCTTAGACCAAACCATACGCTCCTTGCGTCATCTGCAAACTCCTTCCCGTATTTTCTTTCGATTTTTCTCCACTATGACCCGTCAGCGGGTACTCTCAACTTTCCGTCTTTCTTACGGTCTTCTCTGTGCCATCGCATCGCCTTGGCATGCTCTTTGTTTTGGAACAAACGTTTCAACCGTGGTATTATAGGAGAATACCACATCACCTTGGCAGGAATCTTCTTCCTGGGGCGCTCGCCCTCGACATCACCATGCTCATCGCGGCTGATCTTATAGCGCAATGCACCACATACCGGGCAAGCGTTCAAATCCTCGTACTCACCGCGGTAGAGGATGCAATCATTAGGGCATGCATGTATCTTCTACACCTCTAACCCTAGAGGGCAGACAGCCTTCTTTGCTTCGTACGTACTCTCGGGCAATTCGTTGTCCTTTGGAAGCATATCCTTTATCATTACCAGCAACTTTCCAAATCCCTTGTCAGATACACCATTCTCTGCCTTCCATTGCAGCAATTCCAGTGTGGTGCCCAGCTTTTTCTTGTCACCTACGCAATTCGGGTACAACAATTTTTTGTGATCCTCTAACATGCGCTGCAACTTCTTCTTCTCGAAATCACTTGCGCAGTTTCTCTTTGCATCGGCAATGGCCCGACCTAGATCATCAACGGGCTCATCTGATGCCTCTTCTTCAGCTTCTTCCCGCATTGCCGGCTCAGTTTCTTCCCGGATTACCGGCTCAGCTTCTTCCCCCATTGTTGTATCATCGTATTCAGGGAACCCATGGCCAGGATAGCTGTCGTCGTCCTCTTCTTCTTCATTGTCTTCCATCATAAACCCTTTTTCTCCGTGCTTGGTCCAAACATTATAGTGGGGCATGAAACCGGACTCAAACAGGTGGACGTGAATGGTTCTTGACGTAGAGTAATTGCGTCCATTCTTACAGCCAGCACATGGACAAGGCATAAAACCATCCGCCCGCTTGTTTGCCTCAGCCGCAAGCAGAAAAGTATGCACGCCCTCAACGAACTGGGGAGAGCATCGGTCATCGTACATCCATTGCCGACTCATCTTCATTACACAACACCGAATAGACCAAATTAATACAAGTTCATACAACACTTAAATGCAACAAACAAATAACTCTCTAGCTAAAGCATTTAAATGCAACAACAAATGCGATCAAGATCGCAACTAAGGTAACAATTGATCCAACAGCATAATGATACCAAGCCTCACTATCGATGGCATATTTTCTAATCTTTCTAATCTTCAAGCACATTTTCTCCTTCTTGATCTTGTGATCATCGACGACATCGGCAACATGCAACTCCAATTCCATCTTCTCCCCCTCAATTCTTTTCAATTTTTCTTTCAAGTACTCGTTTTCTCTTTCAACTAAATTTAACCTCTCGACAATAGGGTCGGTTGGAATTTCCGGTTCACATACCTCCTAGATAAAAATATCTATGTCAACTTGATGGGCATAATTTGTCATAAACAAGAAATGCAACAAATAGTTTTAAAAGAGAATATACCACATCCGAATCATAACAAGGACGAGGGCCGACGGGGACGGATATCAAAACCATGGCACTATGTATAACAAATAACGTACGGGTAAGATAATTATTATACGAGTAACTATATATCCAAATCACACAAACATCAATTTTTTATATAAAATTTCATGAACAAGAGGCTCACCACAAGGTGGTGCCGGCGACGGGACGGTGCGGGCGATCGACGGTGGTTATGACGGAGATTTAGAAGGCACTAAGTAAACCACACCTACATATGCAAACTAAGTGTTATTTTAACCTCAAATTGCATATAAATCAAATACTAGCACATATATATATTTCCTCCCAAATTACTAAACTCACAAATTAATAACTATATAAAGCATTGCAAAAGCTAATCTAGCAATGAGAGATGAAAGGACAAAGTTGCTAACCTTTGTGATCATTTGAATGGATGGGGGCCTTCAAATCTTGACAAATTTTGGGCAAAATGTGTGATGATCTCGAGAGGAAGAGGGGAAGAACAGAGAGGAGAGGGGAAAGGGGAAGAACAGAGCGAGCTCGGGTGGACGAAGGGTTTATGTAGGACGACCTTTAGTACCGGTTCGTGCCAAGAACCGGTACTAAAGGTGCTGGAGGGGGCCCAGACTGACAACATCCTGCCACCACTTTCATTAGCACTGGTTCGTGGCACGAACCGGTGCTAAAGGTTAGCCACGAACCGGTACTAATGAGAGCGGCCCGGCTAGCCGTTGGAACCGGCACTAATGTATATATTTGTGCCGGCTCAAATACAAACCGGCACTAATGTGCTTAACGTTTGACCCTTTTTCTACTAGTGTTGGCTCGTCTCTTCCACTGCCCCATGGCCTACTTTAAGTCCTCAAAATACACCCGGATCCCTGGCTAGGGTTTCCTTCCTCCCATCTTGAACTTCTCAAATCTAGGGTTCCTCCTCGCTCTATCTACCTCCTCCCACCTCCACCTCCGCTTTCCCGCTCGTTCGCCGCTGTCGTGGCCATGGATAGGTCGTGCGGCTCATCCAGCAAATGGAACTCCAACAGCAAGCGGCTGTTGGGGTCCCCGAAAGCGGGCAACGCGGGCTCGGTAGCGTGCGAGGCCTAGTTGCAGGTCAAGCTGCAGGATGTGCAGGTTGCGCAAGGGCGCGACAAGGTGGGCACGGGTCGTGCTTCCGATGGGTGGGGCGCTGCTTCAGCTTCGACAGGGGCACAACAGCACAAAGCACTCATCGCGACACCTTCTGGAAGGACATGATGCCTTGAGCGCCGTCGCCGCCCACCATAGTTACAGTTTTCACCCGACAAGCAGTGAGGTGGGAAGAGGTAGGGCGGAGCCTAACGACGTCTCCAAGAAGAATATCGGCACCCGCAAGTGTCAGTGTCGTTGTGGCCGGCCAGAACCGACCAGATAATTATTCCGATCTTGATCCCCACCTCTAGCTCCGCCTGCAAATCAGTGACCGGCTAGCTAACCAGCACGGCCAAGTCCGGCAAGACTGCAGCGCACCTAGATGGGACAGTAGGCAGCAGATAAAATGGTGTCGCCAACTGCCGAGGCTTCGCTGCCAGGACCCGAATCCGCAGGTGGTCTGGCAGCCGCCGAGGCCGAATTCCTGCAGCCCGCCAGCCTTGCCGGGGCACCGGATGGGGAAGCCTCACCAAAGGGACCGCCGTCCCTGATCCATTGATGAAAATTGCCGTACAAGCGCTGAGCAGCCGGGGAAGGGACACTCCACCACCTTCCTTGGAGCCATGCGAACTTTGCTGGAGGGCGCCTCAGGCGGCGGCGAGGGGAGGAAGGTGCGGCGGGGCGAGGAAGGGTCATCGGGGTGAGGTGGTGGTGGAGGAGGGATCTGGTGGTGGTGCTAGATCACGAGTCGCTAGTCCTTCTGATCAGTTTTTTTATGGAGTCAGTGGCAATGCCTGATATTCGTTCTCGATATATTTTGCACACAATATGAAAACACATATCATTTGTTCCTTCGACATAATGCTTGTCATGGAAGGGAGCATGATTAAAGGGAAGGGTTGTGAGGAACACAGAGGTCGGCGGCCGTGATGAAGTACGACAAGAACCAGTGCCCATACATCTCGTTGCTGCTCATATATTCAGACGATTTAGGTGTATCTAGCATAACTTGGCCAAACAATGGTTAGCATTGCTGATCAAATGTTCTGAAGCTTACACATTGTGACGCAAAATAGTTTCAGTAGTAGCAATACCCTACTTCCCGAAATCATTCTTACGATAATCATCATGTTCATGAGCAAGGAACCAATTAAAATAAGAAATGGTTTAATTTTGTAAGTATTCGTAATCATAAGATTTTTTCCCCCTGTCTGTTGTTTCTGCTAATGCAATATGGTTACACTGGTGCAGTGCAGTAGTCCGAAATTACTGAGGCCGAACTTAAAAATGTCAATGTTACACCCATTCTCAGGTGTCAATAGCATTCACAGGTTGTCTTTTTTGCGAAATCGTTCTTGCAAGTGGTCCTTTATAAAAAAAAATCTGCCGCGGCCGTGGAAGCAGCCCTCCGATGGTGGATGGAGGCAATCAGCAGCTCCGTGGCCTCTTTGTCGCATTCCTTGGTCAATGATTTCCATTGTTGTAGACATACCCCACATGGATGTTGCCAAATAAGTTCAGATATGTTTTAAAATGTCTAAATACGAATTCTGGGGGTTGATCTCACAATCTCAGTTAATACGAGATCTCACACAAGTCTCTCCCTGTACTTTTTTCAAAAGAAATTGAACTCACCTAATTCATTCCACCGTGATGTACCCTCCCATACCAAGATTCTTCCATGAGGAAACTATCCTACCAAATCTATGTATCTTGTGGAGGGCAGGCACTTCTCCCATATCCCGATGATAGAAGGACTGGTGGACTTGTTTGCCATGGAGAGAATTGCTGGTCGCACCCATTTCTGATGCTTCTGGCAAGACAAGAGCAATCTGGAATAGGATATCGATGATTTAGGGAGACACAAAGTCAGCTCGTAGAAGAACAGCCAAGTTTAGCCTGTCCACATATATTTCTATTCTTGGCAGGTATGGAAGGAAACAGTTGTCACGTTTCCAAATTGAGCTCACAGTACTTCGCTTTCACTTGAATTTGTGTTGCTAATGCTTCCCACTCCTATTACAACATCAGTGCAATTCAACATCATAATTTGGATGTTTATGTTATTGGCAATTTCTGTCATTATCAATCAAGTTGAACATTTTCTAATATCCTAACCACTCCTTGAAAATTTTCCATAATTTTGGAATTTCAAATTGTGTATGAAAACTGTTAACAAATTCCCAACAGTTAATGTTGTACACAAATTGCAAACCACGTAATTTAAATACAATTATGAACGTTTTCCGAAACGCAAACATTTCTTAAATTTGGGAACAAATAAATAAATCAAAAAGGGGAACATTTCTTGAACTTTCAGAATATTTTTTATAGTTGTAATACAAATTTGAAAACGAGAACATTGTTTGGTAATCCAAAATTTATTACAAATTTGTAAACGGGTTTCAAAACTTATAATAAAGTAAAGAAGGGGTAAAATTGAATAAAAAAAGAAAAGAAAAAAAATACGCGCATGCCTTGGCCCAACTAGGCCACGACATCGCTCCCGTCGGGTGCCAATTGGGCCGGGCCAAACTTTCACGGTTTGAAAAAAAATCATCTATTTTGAAAAAAAAAAGTCCATGAATTTGACAAACAATCGCAGGCTTTGGGAAAAGTTCGTAAAACTTGAAAAGAGATTGTGAATTTGGATAAAAGTTCACAGATATGACAACAAACACTAGTAGAAAACTACGTTTTGGTTCAGGCCGGGCCAGCCCATTAGTCCCGGTTCAGCCCAGAACCGGGACCCATGGGGGCATAGGTCTCAGTTCATGAGGCCAGGGGGCCGGCCGGGCCATCGTGGGACATTGGTCCCGGTTCATCTGGCACCTTTTGTCCCGGTTCGAGGCTCAAACCGGGACCAATGTGCATCGCTCCTGGCCCACCATCATTGGTCCCGGTTGGTGGTTTGAACCGGAACAAAAGTGTGTCCTTTAGTCCCGATTCCAGCCACGAACCGGGACCAATGATGTGCGTATATATACCCCCTCGCCGGCGAGCGGAGCACTCCACACTGCTCTATTTTTTCTGGCCGACGAGGGGAGGGCTTTGTGGTGCTCTAGCTCACCTCCTATGCGCATGAGGTGTTCGATGGAATGCCCGAGCCACATTACTTAAGCTTTCTCCTCTCCAAGCTCGACCTCCAAGCTCCATTTTCCTCAATATTTGTCTAGGTTTAGCGGTCTGTCACGTCTCGTCCCCGTCTTCACCGTTGTCGATCGCCCGCGCCGATCTCGTCGCCGGCACCACCATGGCGAGCCTCTTGTTCTTATCTTCTTTCCGAAAGGAAAAAAATATTCTTGCTTGTATGTTTAGATAGAGACTTATATAATTTTCTTACTTTTATTATTGTTTCTTATTATATAGTGTGATGGTTTTGGTATCCGCCCCCATCGGCCCTCGTCCTGTCTATGATTCGGATGTGGTATATATAATATCTTTTATAACTATTTAGTTCATTTATTGTTTATGACAATTATGCCGACCAATGTGACATAGATTTTATTTATCTAGGAGGTATGTGAACCCGAAATTCCAACCGACACTATTGTCGATAGGTTAAATTAATTTGAAGAAGAAAACAATTACTTGAAGGAAAAAATAAAAAAAATTAAGGAGGAGAAGATTATATTGGAGTTGCATGTTGTGGATGTTGTCGATTATCACAAGATCAAGATGGATGCAATGCACTTGAAGATTAGAAAGATTAGAAAATATGCCATTCATAGCGAGGCTTGGTATCATTATGCCGTTTAATCAATTGTTACCTTGGTTGCGATTATCATCGCATTTGTTGTTGCATTGAAACATTTTACATAGATTCAATGTATGGTTTAATTAGATGCTCTGGAGAGCTATATGTTGTTCAATGAGAACTATGTATGCACTTTGGTTTTAATGTGACGATGAACTTCTATTAATTTGGTCACTTATCTATTCATGATGTTCTGTAATGGTTTTTGACACAATTATATATAATGCACGCAGATGAACCGGCAATGGATGTACGGCGACAGACACACCTCCGAGTACATTAAGGGCATGCATAATTTTCTCGAAGTGGCTGAGGCAAGCAAGAAGAATGGTTTTATGTGTTGTACATGCACTATATGTGGGAATACGAAGTCTTACTCTGACTCGAAAACCCTTCACACCCACCTGCTTTATAAGGGTTTCATGCCACACTATAATGTTTGGACCAAGCACGGAGAAATAGGGGTTATGACGGAAGACAACAAAGAAGAAGAGTACAATGACAACTATGTGCCCCCTGAATACGGTGATGCTGCAATGGGGAAAGCTGTTGAAGATCAAGAGGAACCAGACGATGTGCCCAATGATGATCTCCGCCGGGTCATTGTTGGTGCAATGAGACAGTGTGAGAGTCAAAAGGAGAAGCTTAAGTTCGATCGCATGTTAGAGGATCACAAAAAAGGTTTGTACCCCAATTACGAAGATGGCAACACAAAGCTCGGTACCGTACTGGAATTGCTGCAGTGGAAGGCGGAGAATGGTGTGCCTGACAAAGGATTTGAGAAGGTACCGAAAATATTGAAGAAGAAGCTTCCAAGGGATAACGAATTGCACGACTGTACGTATGCAGCAAAGAAGGTTGTATGCCCTCTAGGATTGGAGGTGCAGAAGATACATGCATGCCCTAATGACTGCATCCTCTACCGCGGTGCATACGAGGATTTGAACAAATGCCCAGTATGTGGTGCATTATGATATAAGATCAGACGAAATGACCCAGGTGATGTTGACGGCGAGCGCCCCAGGAAGAGTGTTCCTGCCAAGGTGATGTGGTATGCTCCTCTAATATCATGGTTGAAACTCCTGTTCAGAAACAAAGAGCATGCTAAGTTGATGTGATGGCACAGAGAGGACCGTAAGAAAGACGGAAAGGTGAGAGCACCCGCTGACGGGTCGTAGTGGAGAAAAATCGAGAGAAAGTACTAGGAGGAGTTTGCAGGTGACACATGGAACGCATGGTTTGGTCTAAGAGCGGATGGCATTTATCCTTTTGGGGAGCATAGCAGCAATCACAACACCTGGCCCGTGGCTCTCTATGTATCTATAACCTTTCTTCTTGGTTGTGCATGAAGCAGAAGTTCATTATGATGCCAGTTCTCATCCAAGGCCACAAGCAACCCGACAACGACATTGATGTGTACCTAAGGTCATTAGTTGAAGAACTTTTATAACTCTGGATTTAAAACGGTGTATGTGTGTGGGATGAGCACAAACAGGAGAAATTTGACCTGCATGCGTTGCTGTTTGTAACCATCAATGATTGACCTGGTCTCAGTAACCTTTTAGGACAGACAAACAAGGGATACCACACATGCACGCACTATTTAGATGACACCGAAAGTATATACCTGGACAAATGCAGGAAGAATTTGTACCTGGGGCATCGTCGATTTCTTCCGACCAACCATCAATGTCGAAAGAAAGGCAAGCATTTCAAAGGCGAGGCAGATCACCGGAAGAAGCCCGCCATGCGTACCGGTGATCACGTACTTGCTATGGTTAATGATTTAGAAGTAATCTTTGGAAAGGGTCCCGGTGGACTATCCGTTCCGAATGACGCTGAGGGACGTGCACCCATGTGGAAGAAGAAATCTATATTTTGGGACCTAACCTAATGGAAAGACCTAGAGGTCCACTCTTCAATCGACGTGATGCACGTGACGAAGTACCTTTGCGTGAACCTGCTAGGCTTCTTGGGCATGTATGGGAAGACAAAAGATACACTGAAGGCACGGGAGGACCTGCAACGCTTGCACGAAAAAGATGGCATGCCTCCAAAGGAGTATGAAGGTCCTGTCAGCTACGCTCTTACAAAAAAAGAGAAGGAAATCTTCTTTGAATGCCTGCTCAGTATAAAGGTCCCGTCTGGATACTCGTCGAATATAAAGGGAATAATAAATATGCCAGAGAAAAATTTCCAGAACCTAAAGTCTCATGACTGCCACGTGATTATGACGCAACTGCTTCCGGTTGCATTGAGGGGGCTTCTACCGGAAAACATTCGATTAGCCATTGTGAAGCTATGTTCATTCCTCAACGCAATCTCTCAGAAGGTGATCGATCCAGAAATCGTACCAAGGTTAAGGAGTGATGTGGTGCAATGTCTTGTCAGTTTCGAGCTGTTGTTCCCATCATCCTTCTTCAATATCATGACGCACGTCCTAGTTCATCTAGTCGACGAGATTGTCGTTCTAGGCCCTGTATTTTGACACAATATGTTCCTTTTGAGAGGTTCATGGGAGTACTAAAGCAATATGTCCGTAACCGCGCTAGGCCAGAAGGAATCATCTCCATGGGCCTTCAAACAGAGGATGCCATTGGTTTTTTTGTTGACTTCATTCCTGGCCTTAAGAAGATAGTTCTCCCTCAATCGCGGTATGAGGGGAGACTGGGTGAAAAAGGCACGCTAGCAGGGGACTCAATAATATGTAGGGATGGGCATTCTTGGTCTCAAGCACACTACACAATTTTACAGAATTCTACCTTGGTGACCTCGTATGTTGATGAACAGAAGAACATTCTTCGCCCTAAACACCCCGACCAGTGTGACGATTGTATTATAGGTGAACATATCAGGAGTTCCGGCAGTTGGTTGCAAACACGTCTCAGGGGTGACAACACTGTTTCTGATGATCTGTATTCGTTGGCGAGGGAACCATCTTCGACTATAATGACTTACAAAGGATACGAGATAAATGGGAATACATTTTACACGATCGCCCAAGATCAAAAGAGCACCAACCAAAATAGTAGTGTCTGCTTTGATGCAGCAACCAAGAGGGAAAAGGACACATATTATGGTTATATAGTGGACATATGATAAC
This sequence comes from Triticum dicoccoides, assembly GCF_002162155.2. Taxonomy (NCBI): domain Eukaryota; kingdom Viridiplantae; phylum Streptophyta; class Magnoliopsida; order Poales; family Poaceae; genus Triticum; species Triticum dicoccoides. The sequence goes on along the minus strand of NC_041387.1, from coordinate 2,505,035 downwards.
CTGACTATGGACATGATATTAAGGTTTCTTTGTTTAAGTGCAAATGGGTCAATCTGTCAGAAGGCATGGTACAGGTAGACCCACAGTACCGAATGCCAACAGTGGATCTGAACAATCTGTGGTACATAGACGAACCATTCTTCCTAACCAATGATGTGGCGCAGGTTTTCTATGTGAAGGACATGTCTATTAAACCGAGAAAAAGAAAAGATAAGGAAGCGGATACATCATACGATGAGCCAAAGTGCCACATAGTTCATGCAGGAAAAAGAGACATCATGGGATTAGA
>NC_041387.1:2502207-2502506 GCF_002162155.2 Triticum dicoccoides | reverse complement strand
AGGGGGGGACATAGGACATGACATGAGGGGGGACGTCGAAAAAATGTATGCAAACAATTTTTTAAACTTTTTAAACAACATGAGGGGGGATGTCGGACATGACATGAGGGGGCCGGGGTCGTCAAGGGGTCGAGGGGTCAAGGGGTTGAGGGGTCGAGGGTTGAGGATCGCCGAGGGTCGAGGGTCTCCGTTTAACAAGAATGCCCCCATTATGGATGTGCACAAGTTGATCCATTTTTTTCTAATCTCATATATATATATATATATATATATATATATATATATATATATATATATAT
>NC_041387.1:2495908-2500138 GCF_002162155.2 Triticum dicoccoides | reverse complement strand
GGCAATATCCGTCATAATTTCATGCAAATCTCGTTGGCATTGGCACATCTGTGCCATGCTCTTGAGTCCGTAAATTCATCTATGAAGTGTATAATAGTACAATTTGTAACCAAATTTGTAACCATCACGTGTGACATGTATATGTACATTATTTTCCGTATGCCCTCCAAACCACATTTTGTAGATACTCCATACTGCTTCTGTATGATATATACTCCATACTGCTTTTGTATGATATATACTCCATACAACTATGCAGTACATACTCCAGACTTTTTTTTCGAATGAGATACTCCATACTACATGTTGCAGATACTCCATACAATTTTGTAAGACATACTTAAAGAAAAACAATATAGACTAGTGAGCTAGAAGGGCACATTAGATGAAAGAAACTACAAGGGCACATCCCTACAGGTACATAGGTGCTTGATCGACTATGATATGCATAAATGTATAAATAGTATCATGCATGTATCATGGTTGTAAACTTTATAACGATCGAATAGATGGAGACATCCTCCATACTCCTTTCAAGGTGACGTATATATAAACTCTATACTCCGGTTAGAAAGGAATATTCTAACATACTTCCGCGTGCCACGTTCCATATATCCCACTTATACAACATAGATGTGAGAAACATAGATGTAGACATACTACATACTCCTTTTTTTGCGGGATATACTACATACTCCTTTCAGAATGAAGTGCATATACTCTATATTGCTGTCGATGCAAAAAAAAACTCTATAGTGCCTTGAAAAGGTATTCTGTTTCTTTATTCCGTGGATGTACGTGTAGTAAAAAGCTGAGTACGTTGGCTCTATGTGTTTAAATTTTGACGCCTGCAACAAACTAGGAGGTCGTTGAAACAATTCACTCGTTATCTATTTGATTAAAAAAATAAATTAGTTAGTTGTAAAATAGTGGATCCTTGGCTATCCACGAACCCGTTTAGTTTAAACGTATAGTAGGACACGTGGAAGGCAAGCACTTAGGTGGTAACTACCACTGCTTGTAGATAAAATTTGTCATATATATATATATATATATATATATATATATATAAACTATTCCGATCACGAGATCAGAATAATATTCTGATCACAACATCAACTTGCCGAGTAACGCGCCTGACCTTCCCCGAGTACTAGGTTGAACTTCAACTAAAATGTGTCCAAATGGGGCTTGCGATATACCGTTGGAAAGCTATGGACACCAATATCATGACCCAAGTTAACTTTTTGGCAAAATGTAAGCAGTTTAAGAGCAGTTTTGGAAACCGTTTTTTCTTCATACTAAAAATGTGAATCGTATTTTCGGTCGCATTTCTAAACCGTTTATCGGAATGAGGTAAATAATACGGCGTTCGAAAGCTGCTGCAAAACTGCTCCTTCAACCCGTTGAAAGTTTTCTTTAATTCCCTATGGATAAAGAGTAATTTTGAAAATCATAAAATTTTGCAAACCGAACAGCCGAGTTCGTATTTTCAATGTAATTTCTAAACGGCTAATCCATTTGAGGCAAATGATATGGATTTAGAAAGCTTGTAAAAATTTGCTACTTTTTCATGTTAAAAGTTTTTTCTAATTTGGAACGGTTTAAAAGTAATTCAGAAAACGGCACAAGTTCCATCGAGTTCGTATTTTCGAGCTAATTTTTTAACCGTACGCCCGAGTGCAACAAACGATACGGAGTAGGAAAGCTTGAGGAAATGCGAAACTTTCTCGTATATATTGTTTCTCCTAATTCCTTAGGTTTTAAGTCAAATTTGAAAATGGCTAAAAAAGTATTTTTGGCATAATTTATAGATACTTTATCAGAATGGGGAAAATAATATACCGCTGAAAACCTACGGAAAATAGGAAACTTTTTAATGTTGATGGTTTTCTCTGATTCTAAGCTGTTTTCAAGTAATTGCGAAAATGGCGAGATCATTCTTTCTAACTTTATCGCGAAACTCATTCTTCGAAAATGCACTGCGTGAAGAACCTGAACTTCTCGAAACGTGTACTTGAACTTCACTATGTTTTTCACGTGATTTTTTTCCTCGTATATCTCTATCCACTGCTTCTAACTCTCCATCCACTCACCGGAATTGAGCAAGTGATATACCGATGGAAAGCTATTGTAAACACACAACTTTCCCATGTTGATCATTTTTTCATACTCGCAACGATTTTAAATCTTTTTCATTTGAAATTCATTCAGCGTAGTAGTTGAACTTCATGTTGTTTTCACGTTGAACTTCATACTGTTTTCACGTTGAACTTCTGTGACGTATTTTTGTTTGTACACGCGCCTAAACTTCCCTGTGTACGAACCCGACCTTCGGGCTATCTTTGCAACTGTGGCTTCCCCCGCGAATTATTCTGGTTAGGAGTGTTCTATATGATGTTATTGTAATCTAGAAACATTTTTTAATAACTAAATACTAGTTTTAAATAGAAATCTTGCTCGTTGGCGGATTTTGCTCTCAGGTCATGATGAAATTGGGTTTTTTTGCAATTTTACTGCCTGAGTTGTTCGACCTGAACTTCCCCTAGTCCTAGGTTGAACTTCCGTCAACATTGACCAAATGGGGCTTGCGATGAACCGTTGGAAATCTATGGACACCAGTATCATGACCCAAGTTGAATTTTTCGCAAAATGTAAGCGGTATAAGAGCAGTTTTGAAAACCGCTCTTCCTTCAAACAAAAAACGTGAATCATATTTTCGATCTCATTTCCAAACCGTTTATCGGAATGATGCAAATAATATGGCATTGGAAAGCTGCTACAAAACCGCTCCTTCCACATGTTGAAAGTTTTCTCTAATTCCTTATAGTTAGAGAGTACTTTGGAAAATCGTAAAATTTTGCAAACCGAACAACCGAGTTCGTATTTTGATGGCATTTCTAAACAGCTAATACAATGGAGGCAACTAATATGGCGTTGGAAAGCTTATGAAAATGCACTACTTATTCATGTTGAAAGTTTTTTCCTAATGTTGAACGGTTTAAAAAAAATAGAAAACAATACAAGTTCTAGGGAATTTGTATTTTCAAGCTAATTTTTTAACCGTATGTCCAATTGCAGCAAATGGTATGGCGTTGGAAAGCTTGAGGAAATGCGAAACGTTCTTGTATCTATTACTTCTGCCAATTCTATATGGTTTTAAGTCGATTTTTAAAATGGCTAATAATGTATTTTTGCCATAATTTCTACAAATTTTATCGGAATGGGGCAAATAAAAATAACATTGAAAAGTTAAGGAAAATGCGAAACTTTTTCATATTGATGGTTTCCTCTGATTCGTAGCCGTTTTCAAGTAATTTCAAAAATGGTGAGATCATTCATTCTGCCTCTATCGCGAAACTGATTCTTCGAAAATGCACTGCATGAAGAACCTGAACTTCTCGGCATGTCTACTTGAACTTCACTCTATTTTTCACGTGCTTTTTTTGCCCGTAGCTCTCCATTCACTAACTGGAACACTCACCGGAATAGAGCAAGTGATATACTAGGGAAAGCTGCTATGAACAAACAACTTCCCCGTGTTGATCATTTTTCATACCCGCGAAGATTTTAATAGTTTTTCATCTAAAGTTCATCCACTATAGTAGTTGAACTTCCCGCTGTTTTCATTTGAACTTCTGTGACATATTTTTGTTTGTAATTTTCTCATCCATTCGTCAGTGTTACACAAATGATATGCCTTTTGTAGAAACCTCTCTCACAATAATTTTTTAAACTTTATCCGACGAAGAACTAGAACTTATAACAACAAAACTTTTAGCCTTTGCTTTTTTATTCTTTTTTAATACAAAATGCACACCGTGTAGTACATGAACTTCTAGCAGTTGTCAACCTTATCTTCTCTCGGTCATGTGAAAATATTTGATTTTTTTATCAATTTTTAATCTGATTTTCTTAATCTTTTTTTTATGAATTTTGAAGCGCTCTATTTTCAATTGTTGAACCTTTTGTTATTCTTATTTTTGAACTTCTTGTTTCCATTCTTTAATAACGAGGAAATTTTGAGTTTTCCATAATCATCGAACTTCTCCATCTTTTTAATATGGACTTCCTGGTTTTATTTCTTAATTATTTTTTCTGAAATTTTGACGCATTATATTTTTAAAAGTTGAGCTGCTGGTTATATAGTTTTTGAAATTCTTGTTTCCATTCTATAATAACGAGGAAAATCTGAGTTTTCTATAAAAGTCGAACTTCTCAATCTTTTTA
>NC_041387.1:2493266-2495898 GCF_002162155.2 Triticum dicoccoides | reverse complement strand
AAAAATTGAACTTCTTCGTTATTTAAATTCAAACCTCTAGGTTTTTATGTAACCCCTTTATCATTAAAAAGTTGAACTTCTTTGTTTTTTTAATTTGACTTTCTTGGTTCTGTAATAAACATTGAACCTCTATGTTTTCTTAATCTTTTTTATGAATTTTGAAGCCCTCTATTTTTAAAAGTTGAACTTCTTATTATTTTACTCTTGAACTTCTTGTTTTCATTCTTCAATAACGAGGAAAATCTGAGTTTTCTATAATCACCGAACTTCTTTGTCTTTTTAATATGGACTTCCTGGTTTTTTTCTTAATCTTTTTTACGAAATTTTGAAGCGCTCTATTTTTAAAAGTTGAACTTCTTGTTATTTAATTTTTGAACTGCTTGTTTCCATTCTTTAATAACGAGAAAAATCTGAGTTTTCTATAATCATCGAACTTCTTCATCTTTTTAATTTTGGCTTCGTGGTTTCATTTCTTTTAGTAACGAAAAAAACCTGAACTTCCTGAGTTACATAACCTAAACTTCCCTCTATAGGAACCCGACCTTCGGGCTATCTTCGCAACTGTGTCTCCCCACACGAATTATTCTGGCCAGTCGTGTTCTATGTGATGTGAGTGTACTCTGAAAACGGCTTTTAGCAAATAAATGCCCGTTTTAAATAGGAATCTCGCTCATTTGCGGATTTTGCTCTCGGGTCGTGATGAACCTTCATCTGTTACAAGTTCAATGCATGCTATGGTTATCAATATGAACTTCTCTCGCTTACGTAAAAATATCTGAGTTTTCTAATAATTTTTATCTGAATTTCATAATCCTTTTTTATGAATTTTGAAGCGCTCTATTTTTAAAAGTTGAACTTCTTGTTATTTTATTTTTGTACTTCTTGTTTCCATTTTTTAATAACAAGGAAAATCTGAGTTTTCTATAATCATTGAATTTCTCCATCTTTTTAATATGGACTTCCTGGTTTTATTTCTTAATCTTTTTTATGAAATTTTAAAGCGCTCTATTTTTAAAAGTTGAACTTCTTGTTATTTAAATTAACATTTTTTAGGTGACACTTTTTGGTTTCTTCATGAATTACAAAAATTGCACTACTGTGTTATTTGAATTTGAACTTATTAGTTCATTTTTATTAGTGGGGAATTTTGAGTTTTGTAATCGCTTCATTACTTATATTTTATTATTAGTTATTTAAAGTTGAACTTCTAGGTCTTCCTAGAATTGGAGAAATCTATTTTTAATCCACAGGTTGAACTTCTCTGTTATTTTAATTTGAAGTTCTTTGTTTTATTCTTAGAAAGGAAAAAGATTTTTTAAATAAACTTCAAACGTTAAAAAATTGATATTCGTTTCTTTTATTTTTCCTAGAAACGGGAAGAATTTGAGATTTTCGTACACATCAGAATACTCCGTTTGTTGAATGAACATTTTTCGGTTTCATTTTATTACTTTTTCCTCATCCGGTCTTGTTGTGTTGGCTCACACCCACACACAAAACACATTTTTCACATGTGAATTTTGCATATAAACATTTCATTTATAAGATATTTTTAACTTTGTTTTTTTTGTAGGTATGAACTTCTGATTTATTAAAAAAATATACCCATAGCACGAGCACACCAAGTACACCATTCACGACCACCGCATGAACACACACACACGTCCATCTTATAAAAGAAATTGGTGGCGACACTGTAGGCTTCCCAAGTTTACTAAATTGGTTCCATTTATCTCAAAATGAGGTTCAGTGGCGATTTTCCTTCTCTGTTGGTAGTTACTATAACCAAGCGTGCGCAGGGAGCAGTGTGTGGATAGCACTACCGGTGTGACATTGCGGACCTCGGCCTTACACAACTCGTACTTTTTCGCTTGCTTGTACATCTTGCATGCATTTGAGAACAAAACTGGGTTGCAAAAATATGTTATTTCTTTTGCCAAAATTTCATGTGTGCTTCACAAGACAACGTCATGTCCAACCGTGATAAAACCCAGATCAGGATAGAGAGCCCTTGCTCTACTCCCACGCTCGATGGCAAGGGTGACGAAGAGCAGCAGCCGCACAAAGTTTCACGGCCCGTCGTTGGCACGCGAGGCCCGGCCATAGCTTGTGTTGTACACGACAACTCATTGCTCGGGTTGTACACGACAGCTCATTGGCAGATGGCCCGCATCAGCGAAGCACAATGATGAAGGACACCGCTGGCACCCCATGAAGGTCGGGTAGGCAACCCATGAAGGTCAGGTATTGGGATGGTGCGGAGCCACGTTGGCAGCGCGAAGTTGGCTAGATTCATGGAGGAGCAGGGCTTCGGCCGATGTAGCCGACGGCAACTGCACCACTGGTATTTTCCTTCTGCAAACTTCCAGCATTCTCATATTACTTGAACCTCTAAAATTATAATTATTGAACTTCATGTGGTTTTTGCAAAGAAATCGCCAGTATTTTTGTTTGTTGAATTTCGTTTTTGGTTTCCAAGGCTTTTTAAACATATGAACTTTACTGTGTTTTCAATGGATTTTGGATTACAACAAGCACATATGGAGCATCCGCACTTGCACAACAAATTTGACTCCAAGTGCTATATATTTTGTGCCGTTTAAAACAGGGGCGGACCTTAGGGGGGACGAGC
>NC_041387.1:2449810-2493156 GCF_002162155.2 Triticum dicoccoides | reverse complement strand
TTGTTGGTCAGCCCACACTAGGAAAAACAAATGACCAGGTGTGCTAGCAGTTGACGAGGCCACCCACGATCGAGGGTATCCTCAATTGGTTGTTTCGGCGCTGACCACACACGCTCGCTTCGCGTAGCCGCCGGGAAGATCGACGAGGGGATCTGTACAAATGGATCAGCGCCGGCGCATATGGAGAATAATCCTCTGGTGAGTCTCTCCTTGAATCCTTTCTTGATGAACTGATCCACATCTAGAGCGCTCCAGGAGACCAAGAATTTTTTGCTTTAGATGGAATTAATTTAGGGATGCATTGATTCTATCATCTTAGTTTCAAATTTAACCATTAGGAAAAGACACCACGACTCAAGCCAGATCTAAGGATCGACTCAAGTCTAGGCTATCTGTCAAGTTATTATTATTATTATTATTATTATTATTATTATTATTATTATTATTATTATTATTATTATTATTATTATTATTAGATTTGCACAAACTGTTAGATGCTACTCCTTCCGTCTGAAAATACTTGTCATCAAAATGAATAAAAAAAGATGTATCTAAAACTAAAATACGTTTAGATACATCCCCTTTTTATCCGTTTTGATGACAAGTATTTCCGGACGGAGGGAGTAATTTGCATAACAAGCTAAAATCTGAAGCGCACCATAGAAGATTTTCGACTTTATTCTATGTGTTTCAGGTGTAAGAGCCACGAGCCAAATTCTAATTGAAAATACATATTATCTTATGCTCCTCTTAGTATGGTCATTGTCAAAAAAAAAATCTTCATTGTCTTCTTCGCCCCCCTATGGTCAAATCCTGACTCCGCCCCTGATTTAAAATACATATAACATGGTGCCAAACTGCAGAAAAAGACCAAATCCAAAAGTGCTCCCATATACTGTACCAAGCTGAACCTCAAGTACGGCCAAACATCAAGACCAAAAGCATTATACCACTACTGAACCTATATGGCCGACTAGCATTAGTATTTTTGAACTGCCCGTGATGGAGCACCTGGCCGTCAACAGCATCACGGGCTGCAGCTTCGCACTGCTCCGTCGGCCCGGCTGCATAGCACTTGGGCGGAACAGTTCGTAGGCAAACTTTTCTGCCTTGTTGAACACAATGTAAGTGAGGGAAAAAATCACGTAATAACTGAGACAAAATGCACTGTAGAAGTGCAGAATAAAAGTTAAGAAGAAACTAGTCCCCTTTTGCTCACATGGGCGGTAGAACGGCCTGAGGCAGCGAAGTTGAATGGCCTGTGCACTGCTCATCTGTTCTCTGTTGGAATTCTATCCATAGGATCGATCACATCAAATCACGACAGAGATGCGCACACGATAACTATTGCCAAAGGCACGTGTCGTGCCTCTTTTTTATTTATTTCTTTTTCTGGATTTCTCCTTTTCTCTACGTCGTTTACCACCGTACAAAACTCATAACCTACTGCGTATATATATATGCAGCGACCCAAGGTCTAGCAGACCGACTCAACCTTGTGTCCTAACTCAACATGATTAGTACTCTAGTCTAACCCGGACTCAACCTGGACTAGTACTCACGACAGAACATGAAGTCCTACATGGACACGTACTCAACTCCTATCGCACGTAGACTACATGCCACGACTCGAACCATACTACTGCTAACTCCTGCTACACTAACTCAAGATTACACTAACAATCTCTCCCTAATCTTGACTTGTCACCTTCCTCGCGCTTCTCCTGATCTTGGTTTGTTGTAGATCATCCGTTGTCGACTCATCCGCTCGCACCACGACAAGTTAAATTGCTAGGCTTCATTGATCGCAACAATCTCTCCCCAATTTCAACTTGGCGAATTTACGGACCACCTCAAATATGTCTTGGACTACCCAGCCTCGCTAGTAACCTGTGGAACACACCACCCGGTGGACTACACCATCCACCCTAGCGAGATACATGCCGGCTCCTTGTGGATCACACCACCCTGTGCACTACACCATGCACTCCAGCCTCATGTAGAGACATGGCCTCATTGAAGAGACTCACCTTCACTGGTTTACCACCCCCACATAGTTGAACTTGATCCTCTCATCGAGACACATAGACGACCTGGATGCGCTTCATCTTCAACACCTTCTCGCAGAGACAAGCACTTGGACATGACGACGACGACCGACTGACCAACCGACCGACCGACCGAGACGTGTTGACTCACACAACTCCTTGACTCATCAAACTCCCGCGGACGACGATCTTGACGACTTTCCGGCACCGCACCTTGGCACCACCGCTCCTGTCAACGATCTTCCTCCACCGCCTCGCCGACGACAACCCATCGTCTCCCTCCATGTCGCTCCATCGAACGATGATCGCATGATCCTCCTTGTCGCTGCACGATCCAGTGACTTCATGGCCCGCCGCTCCTCGTCGCTGCACCACCCAGCGACCATATCGCCCGCACCTCCTCATCATTGCACCACGCAGCGACCATATCGCCCACCCCGAGGCGCTAGCAAATCGCCACCACGGGGCAAGCGCGGCTTCAAATCAACCTAGCTCTGATACCAACTGTTGGAATTCTACCCATAGGATCGATCACATCAAATCACGACAGAGATGCGCACACGATAACTATTGCCAAAGGCACGTGTCGTGCCTCTTTTTTATTTATTTCTTTTTCTGGATTTCTCCTTTTCTCTACGTCGTTTACCACCGTACAAAACTCATAACCTACTGCGTATATATATATGCAGCGACCCAAGGTCTAGCAGACCGACTCAACCTTGTGTCCTAACTCAACATGATTAGTACTCTAGTCTAACCCGGACTCAACCTGGACTAGTACTCACGACAGAACATGAAGTCCTACATGGACACGTACTCAACTCCTATCGCACGTAGACTACATGCCACGACTCGAACCATACTACTTCTAACTCCTGCTACACTAACTCAAGATTACACTAACAATCTCTCCCTAATCTTGACTTGTCACCTTCCTCGCGCTTCTCCTGATCTTGGTTTGTTGTAGATCATCCCTTGTCGACTCATTCGCTCGCACCACGACAAGTTAAATTGCTAGGCTTCATTGATCGCAACAATCTCTCCCCAATTTCAACTTGGCGAATTTACGGACCACCTCAAATATGTCTTGGACTACCCAGCCTCGCTAGTAACCTGTGGAACACACCACCCGGTGGACTACACCATCCACCCTAGCGAGATACATGCCGGCTCCTTGTGGATCACCCCACCCTGTGCACTACACCATGCACTCCAGCCTCATGTAGAGACATGGCCTCATTGAAAAGACTCACCTTCACTGGTTTACCACCCCCACATAGTTGAACTTGATCCTCTCATCGAGACACATAGACGACCTGGATGCGCTTCATCTTCAACACCTTCTCGCAGAGACAAGCACTTGGACATGACGACGACGACCGACTGACCAACCGACCGACCGACCGAGACGTGTTGACTCACACAACTCCTTGACTCATCAAACTCCCGCGGACGACGATCTTGACGACTTTCCGGCACCGCACCTTGGCACCACCGCTCCTGTCAACGATCTTCCTCCACCGCCTCGCCGACGACAACCCATCGTCTCCCTCCATGTCGCTCCATCGAACGATGATCGCACGATCCTCCTTGTCGCTGCACGATCCAGTGACTTCATGGCCCGCCGCTCCTCGTCGCTGCACCACCCAGCGACCATATCGCCCGCACCTCCTCATCATTGCACCACGCAGCGACCATATCGCCCACCCCGAGGCGCTAGCAGATCGCCACCACGGGGCAAGCGCGGCTTCAAATCAACCTAGCTCTGATACCAACTGTTGGAATTCTACCCATAGGATCGATCACATCAAATCACGACAGAGATGCGCACACGATAACTATTGCCAAAGGCACGTGTCGTGCCTCTTTTTTATTTATTTCTTTTTCTGGATTTCTCTTTTTCTCTACGTCGTTTACCACCGTACAAAACTCATAACCTACTGCGTATATATATATGCAGCGACCCAAGGTCTAGCAGACCGACTCAACCTTGTGTCCTAACTCAACATGATTAGTACTCTAGTCTAACCCGGACTCAACCTGGACTAGTACTCACGACAGAACATGAAGTCCTACATGGACACGTACTCAACTCCTATCGCACGTAGACTACATGCCACGACTCGAACCATACTACTGCTAACTCCTGCTACACTAACTCAAGATTACACTAACAATCTCTCCCTAATCTTGACTTGTCACCTTCCTCGCGCTTCTCCTGATCTTGGTTTGTTGTAGATCATCCCTTGTCGACTCATCCGCTCGCACCACGACAAGTTAAATTGCTAGGCTTCATTGATCGCAACAATCTCTCCCCAATTTCAACTTGGCGAATTTACGGACCACCTCAAATATGTCTTGGACTACCCAGCCTCGCTAGTAACCTGTGGAACACACCACCCGGTGGACTACACCATCCACCCTAGCGAGATACATGCCGGCTCCTTGTGGATCACACCACCCTGTGCACTACACCATGCACTCCAGCCTCATGTAGAGACATGGCCTCATTGAAGAGACTCACCTTCACTGGTTTACCACCCCCACATAGTTGAACTTGATCCTCTCATTGAGACACATAGACGACCTGGATGCGCTTCATCTTCAACACCTTCTCGCAGAGACAAGCACTTGGACATGACGACGACGACCGACTGACCAACCGACCGACCGACCGAGACGTGTTGACTCACACAACTCCTTGACTCATCAAACTCCCGCGGACGACGATCTTGACGACTTTCCGGCACCGCACCTTGGCACCACCGCTCCTGTCAACGATCTTCCTCCACCGCCTTGCCGATGACAACCCACCGTCTCCCTCCATGTCGCTCCATCGAACGATGATCGCATGATCCTCCTTGTCGCTGCACGATCCAGTGACTTCATGGCCCGCCGCTCCTCGTCGCTGCACCACCCAGCGACCATATCGCCCGCACCTCCTCATCATTGCACCACGCAGCGACCATATCGCCCACCCTGAGGCGCTAGCAGATCGCCACCACGGGGCAAGCGCGGCTTCAAATCAACCTAGCTCTGATACCAACTGTTGGAATTCTACCCATAGGATTGATCACATCAAATCACGACAGAGATGCGCACACGATAACTATTGCCAAAGGCACGTGTCGTGCCTCTCTTCTCTTTATTTCTTTTTCTGGTTTTCTCCTTTTCTCCACGTCGTTTACCACCGTACAAAACTCATAACCTACAGCGTATATATATGCAGCGACCCAAGGTCTAGCAGACCGACTCAACCTTATATCCTAACTCAACATGATTAGTACTCTAGTCTAACCCGGACTCAACCTGGACTAGTACTCACGACAGAACATGAAGTCCTACATGGACACGTACTCAACTCCTATCGCACATAGACTACATGCCACGACTCGAACCATACTATTGCTAACTCCTGCTACACTAACTCAAGATTACACTAACAATCTCTCCCTAATCTTGACTTGTCACCTTCCTCGCGCTTCTCCTGATCTTGGTTTGTTGTAGATCATCCCTTGTCGACTCATCCGCTCGCACCACGACAAGTTAAATTGCTTGGCTTCATTGATCGCAACAATCTCTCCCCAATTTCAACTTGGCGAATTTACGGACCACCTCAAATATGTCTTGGACTACCCAGCCTCGCTAGTAACCTGTGGAACACACCACCCGGTGGACTACACCATCCACCCTAGCGAGATACATGCCGGCTCCTTGTGGATCACACCACCCTGTGCACTACACCATGCACTCCAGCCTCATGTAGAGACATGGCCTCATTGAAGAGACTCACCTTCACTGGTTTACCACCCCCACATAGTTGAACTTGATCCTCTCATCGAGACACATAGACGACCTGGATGCGCTTCATCTTCAACACCTTCTCGCAGAGACAAGCACTTGGACATGACGACGACGACCGACTGACCAACCGACCGACCGACCGAGACGTGTTGACTCACACAACTCCTTGACTCATCAAACTCCCGCGGACGACGATCTTGACGACTTTCCGGCACCGCACCTTGGCACCACCGCTCCTGTCAACGATCTTCCTCCACCGCCTTGCCGACGACAACCCACCGTCTCCCTCCATGTCGCTCCATTGAACGATGATCGCATGATCCTCCTTGTCGCTGCACGATCCAGTGACTTCATGGCCCGCCGCTCCTCGTCGCTGCACCACCCAGCGACCATATCGCCCGCACCTCCTCATCATTGCACCACGCAGCGACCATATCGCCCACCCCGAGGCGCTTGTAGATCGCCACCACGGGGCAAGCGCGGCTTCAAATCAACCTAGCTCTGATACCAACTGTTGGAATTCTACCCACAGGATCGATCACATCAAATCACGACAGAGACGCACACACGATAACTATTGCCAAAGGCACGTGTCGTGCCTCTCTTCTCTTTATTTCTTTTTCTGGTTTTCTCCTTTTCTCCACGTCGTTTACCACCGTACAAAACTCATAACCTACTGCGTATATATATATGCAGCGACCCAAGGTCTAGCAGACCGACTCAACCTTATGTCCTAACTCAACATGATTAGTACTCTAGTCTAACCCGGACTCAACCTGGACTAGTACTCACGACAGAACATGAAGTCCTACATGGACACATACTCAACTCCTATCGCACATAGACTACATGCCACGACTCGAACCATACTACTGCTAACTCCTGCTACACTAACTCAAGATTACACTAACAATCTCTCCCTAATCTTGACTTGTCACCTTCCTCGCGCTTCTCCTGATCTTGGTTTGTTGTAGATCATCCCTTGTCGACTCATCCGCTCGCCCCACGACAAGTTAAATTGCTAGGCTTCATTGATCGCAACAATCTCTCCCCAATTTCAACTTGGCGAATTTACGGACCACCTCAAATATGTCTTGGACTACCCAGCCTCGCTAGTAACCCGTGGAACACACCACCCGGTGGACTACACCATCCACCCTAGCGAGATACATGCCGGCTCCTTGTGGATCACCCCACCCTCTGCACTACACCATGCACTCCAGCCTCATGTAGAGACATGGCCTCATTGAAGAGACTCACCTTCACTGGTTTACCACCCCCACATAGTTGAACTTGATCCTCTCGTCAAGACACATAGACGACCTGGATGCGCTTCATCTTCAACACCTTCTCGCAGAGACAAGCACTTGGACATGACGACGATGACCGACTGACCAACCGACCGACCGACCGAGACGTGTTGACTCACACAACTCCTTGACTCATCAAACTCCCGCGGACGACGATCTTGATGACTTTCCGGCACCGCACCTTGGCACCACCGCTCCTGTCAACAATCTTCCTCCACCGCCTCGCCGACGACAACCCATCGTCTCCCTCCATGTCGCTCCATCGAACGATGATCGCATGATCCTCCTTGTCGCTGCATGATCCAGTGACTTCATGGCCCGCCGCTCCTCATCGCTGCACCACCCAACGACCATATCGCCCGCACCTCCTCATCATTGCACCATGCACCAACCATATCGCCCGCCCCGAGGCGCTAGCAGATCGCCACCCCGGGGCAAGAGCGGCTTCAAATCGACCTAGCTCTGATACCAACTGTTGGAATTCTACCCACAGGATCGATCACATCAAAGCACGACAGAGACGCGCACACGATAACTATTGCCAAAGACACATGTCGTGCCTCTCTTCTCTTTATTTCTTTTTCTGGTTTTCTCCTTTTCTCCACATCGTTTACCACCGTACAAAACTCATAACCTACTGCGTATATATATGTAGCGACCCAAGGTATAGCAGACCGACTCAACCTTATGTCCTAACTCAACATGATTAGTACTCTAGTCTAACCCGGACTCAACCTGGACTATTACTCACGACAGAACATGAAGTCCTACATGGACACGTACTCAACTCCTATCGCACGTAGACTACATGCCACGACTCGAACCATACTACTGCTAACTCCTGCTACACTAACTCAAGATTACACTAACAATCTCTCCCTAATCTTGACTTGTCACCTTCCTCGCGCTTCTCCTGATCTTGGTTTGTTGTAGATCATCCCTTGTCGACTTTTCCGCTCGCACCACAACAAGTTAAATTGCTAGGCTTCATTGATCGCAACAATCTCTCCCCAATTTCAACTTGGCGAATTTACGGACCACCTCAAATATGTCTTGGACTACCCAGCCTCGCTAGTAACCTGTGGAACACACCACCCGGTGGACTACACCATCCACCCTAGCGAGATACATGCCGGCTCCTTGTGGATCACACCACCCTGTGCACTACACCATGCACTCCAGCCTCATGTAGAGACATGGCCTCATTGAAGAGACTCACCTTCACTGGTTTACCACCCCCACATAGTTGAACTTGATCCTCTCATCGAGACACATAGACGACCTGGATGCGCTTCATCTTCAACACCTTCTCGCAGAGACAAGCACTTGGACATGACGACGACGACCGACTGACCAACCGACCGACCGACCGAGACGTGTTGACTCACACAACTCCTTGACTCATCAAACTCCCGCGGACGACGATCTTGACGACTTTCCGGCACCGCACCTTGGCACCACCGCTCCTGTCAACGATCTTCCTCCACCGCCTTGCCGACGACAACCCACCGTCTCCCTCCATGTCGCTCCATCGAACGATGATCGCATGATCCTCCTTGTCGCTGCACGATCCAGTGACTTCATGGCCCGCCGCTCCTCGTCGCTGCACCACCCAGCGACCATATCGTCCGCACCTCCTCATCATTGCACCACGCAGCGACCATATCGCCCACCCCGAGGCGCTAGCAGATCGCCACCACGGGGCAAGCGCGGCTTCAAATCAACCTAGCTCTGATACCAACTGTTGAATTCTACCCACAGGATCGATCACATCAAATCACGACAGAGACGCGCACACGATAACTATTGCCAAAGGCACGTGTCGTGCCTCTCTTCTCTTTATTTCTTTTTCTGGTTTTCTCCTTTTCTCGACGTCGTTTACCACCGTACAAAACTCATAACCTACTGCGTATATATATGCAGCGACCCAAGGTCTAGCAGACCGACTCAACCTTATGTCCTAACTCAACATGATTAGTACTCTAGTCTAACCCGGACTCAACCTGGACTAGTACTCACGACAGAACATGAAGTCCTACATGGACACATACTCAACTCCTATCGCACATAGACTACATGCCACGACTCGAACCATACTACTGCTAACTCCTGCTACACTAACTCAAGATTACACTAACAATCTCTCCCTAATCTTGACTTGTCACCTTCCTCGCGCTTCTCCTGATCTTGGTTTGTTGTAGATCATCCCTTGTCGACTCATCCGCTCGCACCACGACAAGTTAAATTGCTAGGCTTCATTGATCGCAACAATCTCTCCCCAATTTCAACTTGGCGAATTTACGGACCACCTCAAATATGTCTTGGACTACCCAGCCTCGCTAGTAACCCGTGGAACACACCACCCGGTGGACTACACCATCCACCCTAGCGAGATACATGCCGGCTCCTTGTGGATCACCCCACCCTGTGCACTACACCATGCACTCCAGCCTCATGTAGAGACATGGCCTCATTGAAGAGACTCACCTTCACTGGTTTACCACCCCCACATAGTTGAACTTGATCCTCTCGTCAAGACACATAGACGACCTGGATGCGCTTCATCTTCAACACCTTCTCGCAGAGACAAGCACTTGGACATGACGACGATGACCGACTGACCAACCGACCGACCGACCGAGACGTGTTGACTCACACAACTCCTTGACTCATCAAACTCCCGCGGACGACGATCTTGATGACTTTCCGGCACCGCACCTTGGCACCACCGCTCCTGTCAACGATCTTCCTCCACCGCCTCGCCGACGACAACCCATCGTCTCCCTCCATGTCGCTCCATCGAACGATGATCGCATGATCCTCCTTGTCGCTGCACGATCCAGTGACTTCATGGCCCGCCGCTCCTCGTCGCTGCACCACCCAACGACCATATCGCCCGCACCTCCTCATCATTGCACCATGCACCAACCATATCGCCCGCCCCGAGGCGCTAGCAGATCGCCACCCCGGGGCAAGCGCGGCTTCAAATCGACCTAGCTCTGATACCAACTGTTGGAATTCTACCCACAGGATCGATCACATCAAATCACGACAGAGACGCGCACACGATAACTATTGCCAAAGGCACATGTCGTGCCTCTCTTCTCTTTATTTCTTTTTCTGGTTTTCTCCTTTTCTCCACATCGTTTACCACCGTACAAAACTCATAACCTACTGCGTATATATATGCAGCGACCCAAGGTATAGCAGACCGACTCAACCTTATGTCCTAACTCAACATGATTAGTACTCTAGTCTAACCCGGACTCAACCTGGACTATTACTCACGACAGAACATGAAGTCCTACATGGACACGTACTCAACTCCTATCGCACGTAGACTACATGCCACGACTCGAACCATACTACTGCTAACTCCTGCTACACTAACTCAAGATTACACTAACAATCTCTCCCTAATCTTGACTTGTCACCTTCCTCGCGCTTCTCCTGATCTTGGTTTGTTGTAGATCATCCCTTGTCGACTCATCCGCTCGCACCACGACAAGTTAAATTGCTAGGCTTCATTGATCGCAACAATCTCTCCCCAATTTCAACTTGGCGAATTTACGGACCACCTCAAATATGTCTTGGACTACCCAGCCTCGCTAGTAACCTGTGGAACACACCACCCGGTGGACTACACCATCCACCCTAGCGAGATACATGCCGGCTCCTTGTGGATCACACCACCCTGTGCACTACACCATGCACTCCAGCCTCATGTAGAGACATGGCCTCATTGAAGAGACTCACCTTCACTGGTTTACCACCCCCACATAGTTGAACTTGATCCTCTCATCGAGACACATAGACAACCTGGATGCGCTTCATCTTCAACACCTTCTCGCAGAGACAAGCACTTGGACATGACGACGACGACCGACTGACCAACCGACCGACCGACCGAGACGTGTTGACTCACACAACTCCTTGACTCATCAAACTCCCGCGGACGACGATCTTGACGACTTTCCGGCACCGCACCTTGGCACCACCGCTCCTGTCAACGATCTTCCTCCACCGCCTTGCCGACGACAACCCACCGTCTCCCTCCATGTCGCTCCATCGAACGATGATCGCATGATCCTCCTTGTCGCTGCACGATCCAGTGACTTCATGGCCCGCCGCTCCTCGTCGCTGCACCACCCAGCGACCATATCGCCCGCACCTCCTCATCATTGCACCACGCAGCGACCATATCGCCCACCCCGAGGCGCTAGCAGATCGCCACCACGGGGCAAGCGCGGCTTCAAATCAACCTAGCTCTGATACCAACTGTTGGAATTCTACCCACAGGATCGATCACATCAAATCACGACAGAGACGCGCACACGATAACTATTGCCAAAGGCACGTGTCGTGCCTCTCTTCTCTTTATTTCTTTTTCTGGTTTTCTCCTTTTCTCCACGTCGTTTACCACCGTACAGAACTCATAACCTACTACGTATATATATGCAGCGACCCAAGGTCTAGCAGACCGACTCAACCTTATGTCCTAACTCAACATGATTAGTACTCTAGTCTAACCCGGACTCAACCTGGACTAGTACTCACGACAGAACATGAAGTCCTACATGGACACATACTCAACTCCTATCGCACATAGACTACATGCCACGACTCGAACCATACTACTGCTAACTCCTGCTACACTAACTCAAGATTACACTAACAACCTCTCCCTAATCTTGACTTGTCACCTTCCTCGCGCTTCTCCTGATCTTGGTTTGTTGTAGATCATCCCTTGTCGACTCATCCGCTCGCACCACGACAAGTTAAATTGCTAGGCTTCATTGATCGCAACAATCTCTCCCCAATTTCAACTTGGCGAATTTACGGACCACCTCAAATATGTCTTGGACTACCCAGCCTCGCTAGTAACCCGTGGAACACACCACCCGGTGGACTACACCATCCACCCTAGCGAGATACATGCCGGCTCCTTGTGGATCACCCCACCCTGTGCACTACACCATGCACTCCAGCCTCATGTAGAGACATGGCCTCATTGAAGAGACTCACCTTCACTGGTTTACCACCCCCACATAGTTGAACTTGATCCTCTCGTCAAGACACATAGACGACCTGGATGCGCTTCATCTTCAACACCTTCTCGCAGAGACAAGCACTTGGACATGACGACGATGACCGACTGACCAACCGACCGACCGACCGAGACGTGTTGACTCACACAACTCCTTGACTCATCAAACTCCCGCGGACGACGATCTTGATGACTTTCCGGCACCGCACCTTGGCACCACCGCTCCTGTCAACGATCTTCCTCCACCGCCTTGCCGACGACAACCCATCGTCTCCCTCCATGTCGCTCCATCGAACGATGATCGCATGATCCTCCTTGTCGCTGCACGATCCAGTGACTTCATGGCCCGCCGCTCCTCGTCGCTGCACCACCCAACGACCATATCGCCCGCACCTCCTCATCATTGCACCATGCACCAACCATATCGCCCGCCGCGAGGCGCTAGCAGATCGCCACCCCGGGGCAAGCGCGGCTTCAAATCGACCTAGCTCTGATACCAACTGTTGGAATTCTGCCCACAGGATTGATCACATCAGATCACGACAGAGACGCGCACACGATAACTATTGCCAAAGGCACATGTCGTGCCTCTCTTCTCTTTATTTCTTTTTCTGGTTTTCTCCTTTTCTCCACATCGTTTACCACCGTACAAAACTCATAACCTACTGCGTATATATATGCAGCGACCCAAGGTATAGCAGACCGACTCAACCTTATGTCCTAACTCAACATGATTAGTACTCTAGTCTAACCCGGACTCAACCTGGACTATTACTCACGACAGAACACGAAGTCCTACATGGACACGTACTCAACTCCTATCGCACGTAGACTACATGCCACGACTCGAACCATACTACTGCTAACTCCTGCTACACTAACTCAAGATTACACTAACAATCTCTCCCTAATCTTGACTTGTCACCTTCCTCGCGCTTCTCCTGATCTTGGTTTGTTGTAGATCATCCCTTGTCGACTCATCCGCTCGCACCACGACAAGTTAAATTGCTAGGCTTCATTGATCCAACAATCTCTCCCCAATTTCAACTTGGCGAATTTACGGACCACCTCAAATATGTCTTGGACTACCCAGCCTCGCTAGTAACCTGTGGAACACACCACCCGGTGGACTACACCATCCACCCTAGCGAGATACATGCCGGCTCCTTGTGGATCACACCACCCTGTGCACTACACCATGCACTCCAGCCTCATGTAGAGACATGGCCTCATTGAAGAGACTCACCTTCACTGGTTTACCACCCCCACATAGTTGAACTTGATCCTCTCATCGAGACACATAGACGACCTGGATGCGCTTCATCTTCAACACCTTCTCGCAGAGACAAGCACTTGGACATGACGACGACGACCGACTGACCAACCGACCGACCGACCGAGACGTGTTGACTCACACAACTCCTTGACTCATCAAACTCCCGCGGACGACGATCTTGACGACTTTCCGGCACCGCACCTTGGCACCACCGCTCCTGTCAACGATCTTCCTCCACCGCCTTGCCGACGACAACCCACCGTCTCCCTCCATGTCGCTCCATCGAACGATGATCGCATGATCCTCCTTGTCGCTGCACGATCCAGTGACTTCATGGCCCGCCGCTCCTCGTCGCTGCACCACCCAGCGACCATATCGCCCGCACCTCCTCATCATTGCACCACGCAGCGACCATATCGCCCACCCCGAGGCGCTTGCAGATCGCCACCACGGGGCAAGCGCGGCTTCAAATCAACCTAGCTCTGATACCAACTGTTGGAATTCTACCCACAGGATCGATCACATCAAATCACGACAGAGACGCGCACACGATAACTATTGCCAAAGGCACGTGTCGTGCCTCTCTTCTCTTTATTTCTTTTTCTGGTTTTCTCCTTTTCTCCACGTCGTTTACCACCGTACAAAACTCATAACCTACTGCGTATATATATGCAGCGACCCAAGGTCTAGCAGACCGACTCAACCTTATGTCCTAACTCAACATGATTAGTACTCTAGTCTAACCCGGACTCAACCTGGACTAGTACTCACGACAGAACATGAAGTCCTACATGGACACATACTCAACTCCTATCGCACATAGACTACATGCCACGACTCGAACCATACTACTGCTAACTCCTGCTACACTAACTCAAGATTACACTAACAATCTCTCCCTAATCTTGACTTGTCACCTTCCTCGCGCTTCTCCTGATCTTGGTTTGTTGTAGATCATCCCTTGTCGACTCATCCGCTCGCACCATGACAAGTTAAATTGCTAGGCTTCATTGATCGCAACAATCTCTCCCCAATTTCAACTTGGCGAATTTACGGACCACCTCAAATATGTCTTGGACTACCCAGCCTCGCTAGTAACCCGTGGAACACACCACCCGGTGGACTACACCATCCACCCTAGCGAGATACATGCCGGCTCCTTGTGGATCACCCCACCCTGTGCACTACACCATGCACTCCAGCCTCATGTAGAGACATGGCCTCATTGAAGAGACTCACCTTCACTGGTTTACCACCCCCACATAGTTGAACTTGATCCTCTCGTCAAGACACATAGACGACCTGGATGCGCTTCATCTTCAACACCTTCTCGCAGAGACAAGCACTTGGACATGACGACGATGACCGACTGACCAACCGACCGACCGACCGAGACGTGTTGACTCAGACAACTCCTTGACTCATCAAACTCCCGCGGACGACGATCTTGATGACTTTCCGGCACCGCACCTTGGCAGCACCGCTCCTGTCAACGATCTTCCTCCACCGCCTTGCCGACGACAACCCACCGTCTCCCTCCATGTCGCTCCATCGAACGATGATCGCATGATCCTCCTTGTCGCTGCACGATCCAGTGACTTCATGGCCCGCCGCTCCTCGTCGCTGCACCACCCAGCGACCATATCGCCCGCACCTCCTCATCATTGCACCACGCAGCGACCATATCGCCCACCCCGAGGCGCTAGCAGATCGCCACCACGGGGCAAGCGCGGCTTCAAATCAACCTAGCTCTGATACCAACTGTTGGAATTCTACCCACAGGATCGATCACATCAAATCACGACAGAGACGCGCACACGATAACTATTGCCAAAGGCACGTGTCGTGCCTCTCTTCTCTTTATTTCTTTTTCTGGTTTTCTCCTTTTCTCCACGTCGTTTACCACCGTACAAAACTCATAACCTACTGCGTATATATATGCAGCGACCCAAGGTCTAGCAGACCGACTCAACCTTATGTCCTAACTCAACATGATTAGTACTCTAGTCTAACCCGGACTCAACCTGGACTAGTACTCACGACAGAACATGAAGTCCTACATGGACACATACTCAACTCCTATCGCACATAGACTACATGCCACAACTCGAACCATACTACTGCTAACTCCTGCTACACTAACTCAAGATTACACTAACAATCTCTCCCTAATCTTGACTTGTCACCTTCCTCGCGCTTCTCCTGATCTTGGTTTGTTGTAGATCATCCCTTGTCGACTCATCCGCTCGCACCACGACAAGTTAAATTGCTAGGCTTCATTGATCGCAACAATCTCTCCCCAATTTCAACTTGGCGAATTTACGGACCACCTCAAATATGTCTTGGACTACCCAGCCTCGCTAGTAACCCGTGGAACACACCACCCGGTGGACTACACCATCCACCCTAGCGAGATACATGCCGGCTCCTTGTGGATCACCCCACCCTGTGCACTACACCATGCACTCCAGCCTCATGTAGAGACATGGCCTCATTGAAGAGACTCACCTTCACTGGTTTACCACCCCCACATAGTTGAACTTGATCCTCTCGTCAAGACACATAGACGACCTGGATGCGCTTCATCTTCAACACCTTCTCGCAGAGACAAGCACTTGGACATGACGACGATGACCGACTGACCAACCGACCGACCGACCGAGACGTGTTGACTCAGACAACTCCTTGACTCATCAAACTCCCGCGGACGACGATCTTGACGACTTTCCGGCACCGCACCTTGGCAGCACCGCTCCTGTCAACGATCTTCCTCCACCGCCTTGCCGACGACAACCCACCGTCTCCCTCCATGTCGCTCCATCGAACGATGATCGCATGATCCTCCTTGTCGCTGCACGATCCAGTGACTTCATGGCCCGCCGCTCCTCGTCGCTGCACCACCCAGCGACCATATCGCCCGCACCTCCTCATCATTGCACCACGCAGCGACCATATCGCCCACCCCGAGGCGCTAGCAGATCGCCACCACGGGGCAAGCGCGGCTTCAAATCAACCTAGCTCTAATACCAACTGTTGGAATTCTACCCACAGGATCGATCACATCAAATCACGACAGAGACGCGCACACGATAACTATTGCCAAAGGCACGTGTCGTGCCTCTCTTCTCTTTATTTCTTTTTCTGGTTTTCTCCTTTTCTCCACGTCGTTTACCACCGTACAAAACTCATAACCTACTGCGTATATATATGCAGCGACCCAAGGTCTAGCAGACCGACTCAACCTTATGTCCTAACTCAACATGATTAGTACTCTAGTCTAACCCGGACTCAACCTGGACTAGTACTCACGACAGAACATGAAGTCCTACATGGACACATACTCAACTCCTATCGCACATAGACTACATGCCACGACTCGAACCATACTACTGCTAACTCCTGCTACACTAACTCAAGATTACACTAACAATCTCTCCCTAATCTTGACTTGTCACCTTCCTCGCGCTTCTCCTGATCTTGGTTTGTTGTAGATCATCCCTTGTCGACTCATCCGCTCGCACCACGACAAGTTAAATTGCTAGGCTTCATTGATCGCAACAATCTCTCCCCAATTTCAACTTGGCGAATTTACGGACCACCTCAAATATGTCTTGGACTACCCAGCCTCGCTAGTAACCCGTGGAACACACCACCCGGTGGACTACACCATCCACCCTAGCGAGATACATGCCGGCTCCTTGTGGATCACCCCACCCTGTGCACTACACCATGCACTCCAGCCTCATGTAGAGACATGGCCTCATTGAAGAGACTCACCTTCACTGGTTTACCACCCCCACATAGTTGAACTTGATCCTCTCGTCAAGACACATAGACGACCTGGATGCGCTTCATCTTCAACACCTTCTCGCAGAGACAAGCACTTGGACATGACGACGATGACCGACTGACCAACCGACCGACCGACCGAGACGTGTTGACTCACACAACTCCTTGACTCATCAAACTCCCGCGGACGACGATCTTGATGACTTTCCGGCACCGCACCTTGGCACCACCGCTCCTGTCAACGATCTTCCTCCACCGCCTCGCCGACGACAACCCATCGTCTCCCTCCATGTCGCTCCATCGAACGATGATCGCATGATCCTCCTTGTCGCTGCACGATCCAGTGACTTCATGGCCCGCCGCTCCTCGTCGCTGCACCACCCAACGACCATATCGCCCGCACCTCCTCATCATTGCACCATGCACCAACCATATCGCCCGCCCCGAGGCGCTAGCAGATCGCCACCCCGGGGCAAGCGCGGCTTCAAATCGACCTAGCTCTGATACCAACTGTTGGAATTCTACCCACAGGATCGATCACATCAAATCACGACAGAGACGCGCACACGATAACTATTGCCAAAGGCACATGTCGTGCCTCTCTTCTCTTTATTTCTTTTTCTGGTTTTCTCCTTTTCTCCACATCGTTTACCACCGTACAAAACTCATAACCTACTGCGTATATATATGCAGCGACCCAAGGTATAGCAGACCGACTCAACCTTATGTCCTAACTCAACATGATTAGTACTCTAGTCTAACCCGGACTCAACCTGGACTATTACTCACGACAGAACATGAAGTCCTACATGGACACGTACTCAACTCCTATCGCACGTAGACTACATGCCACGACTCGAACCATACTACTGCTAACTCCTGCTACACTAACTCAAGATTACACTAACAATCTCTCCCTAATCTTGACTTGTCACCTTCCTCGCGCTTCTCCTGATCTTGGTTTGTTGTAGATCATCCCTTGTCGACTCATCCGCTCGCACCACGACAAGTTAAATTGCTAGGCTTCATTGATCGCAACAATCTCTCCCCAATTTCAACTTGGCGAATTTACGGACCACCTCAAATATGTCTTGGACTACCCAGCCTCGCTAGTAACCCGTGGAACACACCACCCGGTGGACTACACCATCCACCCTAGCGAGATACATGCCGGCTCCTTGTGGATCACCCCACCCTGTGCACTACACCATGCACTCCAGCCTCATGTAGAGACATGGCCTCATTGAAGAGACTCACCTTCACTGGTTTACCACCCCCACATAGTTGAACTTGATCCTCTCGTCAAGACACATAGACGACCTGGATGCGCTTCATCTTCAACACCTTCTCGCAGAGACAAGCACTTGGACATGACGACGATGACCGACTGACCAACCGACCGACCGACCGAGACGTGTTGACTCACACAACTCCTTGACTCATCAAACTCCCGCGGACGACGATCTTGATGACTTTCCGGCACCGCACCTTGGCAACACCGCTCCTGTCAACGATCTTCCTCCACCGCCTCGCCGACGACAACCCATCGTCTCCCTCCATGTCGCTCCATCGAACGATGATCGCATGATCCTCCTTGTCGCTGCACGATCCAGTGACTTCATGGCCCGCCGCTCCTCGTCGCTGCACCACCCAACGACCATATCGCCAGCACCTCCTCATCATTGCACCATGCACCAACCATATCGCCCGCCCCGAGGCGCTAGCAGATCGCCACCCCGGGGCAAGCGCGGCTTCAAATCGACCTAGCTCTGATACCAACTGTTGGAATTCTACCCACAGGATCGATCACATCAAATCACGACAGAGACGCGCACACGATAACTATTGCCAAAGACACATGTCGTGCCTCTCTTCTCTTTATTTCTTTTTCTGGTTTTCTCCTTTTCTCCACATCGTTTACCACTGTACAAAACTCATAACCTACTGCGTATATATATGCAGCGACCCAAGGTATAGCAGACCGACTCAACCTTATGTCCTAACTCAACATGATTAGTACTCTAGTCTAACCCGGACTCAACCTGGACTATTACTCACGACAGAACATGAAGTCCTACATGGACACGTACTCAGCTCCTATCGCACGTAGACTACATGCCACGACTCGAACCATACTACTGCTAACTCCTGCTACACTAACTCAAGATTACACTAACAATCTCTCCCTAATCTTGACTTGTCACCTTCCTCGCGCTTCTCCTGATCTTGGTTTGTTGTAGATCATCCCTTGTCGACTTATCCGCTCGCACCACGACAAGTTAAATTGCTAGGCTTCATTGATCGCAACAATCTCTCCCCAATTTCAACTTGGCGAATTTACGGACCACCTCAAATATGTCTTGGATTACCCAGCCTCGCTAGTAACCTGTGGAACACACCACCCGGTGGACTACACCATCCACCCTAGCGAGATACATGCCGGCTCCTTGTGGATCACACCACCCTGTGCACTACACCATGCACTCCAGCCTCATGTAGAGACATGGCCTCATTGAAGAGACTCACCTTCACTGGTTTACCACCCCCACATAGTTGAACTTGATCCTCTCATCGAGACACATAGACGACCTGGATGCGCTTCATCTTCAACACCTTCTCGCAGAGACAAGCACTTGGACATGACGACGACGACCGACTGACCAACCGACCGACCGACCGAGACGTGTTGACTCACACAACTCCTTGACTCATCAAACTCCCGCGGACGACGATCTTGACGACTTTCCGGCACCGCATCTTGGCACCACCGCTCCTGTCAACGATCTTCCTCCACCGCCTTGCCGACGACAACCCACGGTCTCCCTCCATGTCGCTCCATCAAACGATGATCGCATGATCCTCCTTGTCGCTGCACGATCCAGTGACTTCATGGCCCGCCGCTCCTCGTCGCTGTACCACCCAGCGACCATATCGCCCGCACCTCCTCATCATTGCACCACGCAGCAACCATATCGCCCGCCCCGAGGCGCTAGCAGATCGCCACCCCGTGGCAAGCGCGGCTTCAAATCGACCTAGCTCTGATACCAACTGTTGGAATTCTACCCACAAGATCGATCACATCAAATCACGACAGAGACGCGCACACGATAACTATTGCCAAAGGCACATGTCGTGCCTCTCTTCTCTTTATTTCTTTTTCTGGTTTTCTCCTTTTCTCCACATCGTTTACCACCGTACAAAACTCATAACCTACTGCGTATATATATGCAGCGACCCAAGGTCTAGCAGACCGACTCAACCTTATATCCTAACTCAACATGATTAGTACTCTAGTCGAACCCGGACTCAACCTGGACTATTACTCACGACAGAACATGAAGTCCTACATGGACACGTACTCAACTCCTATCGCACGTAGACTAGATGCCACGACTCGAACCATACTACTGCTAACCCCTGCTAAACTAACTCAAGATTACACTAACAATCTCTCCCTAGTCTTGACTTGTCACCTTCCTCGTGCTTCTCCTGATCTTGGTTTGTTGTAGATCATCCCTTGTCGACTCATCCGCTCGCACCACGACAAGTTAAATTGCTAGGCTTCATTGATCGCAACAATCTCTCCCCAATTTCAACTTGGCGAATTTACGGACCACCTCAAATATGTCTTGGACTACCCAGCCTCGCTAGTAACCTGTGGAACACACCACCCGGTGGACTACACCATCCACCCTAGCGAGATACATGCCGGCTCCTTGTAGATCACACCACCCTGTGCACTACACCATGCACTCCAGCCTCATGTAGAGACATGGCCTCATTGAAGAGACTCACCTTCACTGGTTTACCACCCCCACATAGTTGAACTTGATCCTCACGCCGAGACACATAGACGACCTGGATGCGCTTCATCTTCAACACCTTCTCGCAGAGACAAGCACTTGGACATGACGACGACAACCGACTGACCAAACGACCGACCGACCGAGATGTGTTGACTCACACAACTCCTTGATTCATCAAACTCCCGCGGACGACGATCTTGACGACTTTCCGGCACCGCACCTTGGCACCACCGCTCCTGTCAACGATCTTCCTCCACCTCCTTGCCGACGACAACCCACCGTCTCCCTCCATGTCGCTCCATCAAACGATGATCGCATGATCCTCCTTGTCGCTGCATGATCCAGTGACTTCATGGCCCGCCGCTCCTCGTCGCTGCACCACCCAGCGACCATATCGCCTGCACCTCCTCATCATTGCACCACGCAGCGACCATATCGCCCGCCCCGGGGCAAGCGCGGCTTCAAATCGACCTAGCTCTGATACCAACTGTTGGAATTCTACCCACAGGATCGATCACATCAAATCACGACAGAGACGCGCACACGATAACTATTGCCAAAGGCACGTGTCGTGCCTCTCTTCTCTTTATTTCTTTTTCTGGTTTTCTCCTTTTATCCACGTCGTTTACCACCGTACAAAACTCATAACCTACTGCGTATATATATGCAGCGACCCAAGGTCTAGCAGACCGACTCAACCTTATGTCCTAACTCAACATGATTAGTACTCTAGTCTAACCCTGACTCAACCTGGACTAGTACTCACGACAGAACATGAAGTCCTACATGGACACGTACTCAACTCCTATCGCACGTAGACTACATGCCACGACTCGAACCATACTACTGCTAACTCCTGCTACACTAACTCAAGATTACACTAACAATCTCTCCCTAGTCTTGACTTGTCACCTTCCTCGTGCTTCTCCTGATCTTGGTTTGTTGTAGATCATCCCTTGTCGACTCATCCGCTCGCACCACGACAAGTTAAATTGCTAGGCTTCATTGATCGCAACAATCTCTCCCCAATTTCAACTTGGCGAATTTACGGACCACCTCAAATATGTCTTGGACTACCCAGCCTCGCTAGTAACCTGTGGAACACACCACCCGGTGGACTACACCATCCACCCTAGCGAGATACATGCCGGCTCCTTGTAGATCACACCACCCTGTGGACTACACCATGCACTCCAGCCTCATGTAGAGACATGGCCTCATTGAAGAGACTCACCTTCACTGGTTTACCACCCCCACATAGTTGAACTTGATCCTCACGCCGAGACACATAGATGACCTGGATGCGCTTCATCTTCAACACCTTCTCGCAGAGACAAGCACTTGGACATGACGACGACAACCGACTGACCAAACGACCGACCGACCGAGATGTGTTGACTCACACAACTCCTTGACTCATCAAACTCCCGCGGACGACGATCTTGACGACTTTCCGGCACCGCACCTTGGCACCACCGCTCCTGTCAACGATCTTCCTCCACCTCCTTGCCGACGACAACGCACCGTCTCCCTCCATGTCGCTCCATCGAACGACGATCGCATGATCCTCCTTGTCGCTGCATGATCCAGTGACTTCATGGCCCGCCGCTCCTCGTCGCTGCACCACCCAGCGACCATATCGCCTGCACCTCCTCATCATTGCACCATGCAGCGACCATATCGCCCGCCCCGGGGCAAGCGCGGCTTCAAATCGACCTAGCTCTGATACCAACTGTTGGAATTCTACCCACAGGATCGATCACATCAAATCACGACAGAGACGCGCACACGATAACTATTGCCGAAGGCACGTGTCGTGCCTCTCTTCTCTTTATTTCTTTTTCTGGTTTTCTCCTTTTATCCACGTCGTTTACCACCGTACAAAACTCATAACCTACTGCGTATATATATGCAGCGACCCAAGGTCTAGCAGACCGACTCAACCTTATGTCCTAACTCAACATGATTAGTACTCTAGTCTAACCCTGACTCAACCTGGACTAGTACTCACGACAGAACATGAAGTCCTACATGGACACGTACTCAACTCCTATCGCACGTAGACTACATGCCACGACTCGAACCATACTACTGCTAACTCCTGCTACACTAACTCAAGATTACACTAACAATCTCTCCCTAATCTTGACTTGTCACCTTCCTCGCGCTTCTCCTGATCTTGGTTTGTTGTAGATCATCCCTTGTCGACTCATCCGCTCGCACCACGACAAGTTAAATTGCTAGGCTTCATTGATCGCAACAATCTCTCCCCAATTTCAACTTGGCGAATTTACGGACCACCTCAAATATGTCTTGGACTACCCAGCCTCGCTAGTAACCTGTGGAACACACCACCCGGTGGACTACACCGTCCACCCTAGCGAGATACATGCCGGCTCCTTGTGGATCACACCACCCTGTGCACTACACCATGCACTCCAGCCTCATGTAGAGACATGGCCTCATTGAAGAGACTCACCTTCACTGGTTTACCACCCCCACATAGTTGAACTTGATCCTCTCGTCGAGACACATAGACGACCTGGATGCGCTTCATCTTCAACACCTTCTCGCAGAGACAAGCACTTGGACATGACGACGACGACTGACTGACCAATCGACCGACCGACCGAGACGTGTTGACCCACACAACTCCTTGACTCATCAAACTCCCGCGGACGACGATCTTGACGACTTTCCGGCACCGCACCTTGGCACCACTGCTCCTGTCAACGATCTTCCTCCACTGCCTTGCCGACGACAACCCACGGTCTCCCTCCATGTCGCTCCATCAAACGATGATCGCATGATCCTCCTTGTCGCTGCATGATCCAGTGACTTCATGGCCCGCCGCTCCTTGTCGCTGCACCACCCAGCGACCATATCGCCCGCACCTCCTCATCATTGCACCACGCAGCGACCATATCGCCCGCCCCGAGGCGCTAGCAGATCGCCACCCCGGGGCAAGCGCGGCTTCAAATCGACCTAGCTCTGATACCAACTGTTGGAATTCTACCCATAGGATCGATCACATCAAATCACGACAGAGACGCGCACATGATAACTATTACCAAAGGCACGTGTCGTGCCTCTCTTCTCTTTATTTCTTTTTCTGGTTTTCTCCTTTTCTCCACGTCGTTTACCACCGTACAAAACTCATAACCTACTGCGTATATATATGCAGCGACCCAAGGTCTAGCAGACCGACTCAACCTTATGTCCTAACTCAACATGATTAGTACTCTAGTCTAACCCGGACTCAACCTGGACTAGTACTCACGACAGAACATGAAGTCCTACATGGACACGTACTCAACTCCTTTCGCACGTAGACTACATGCCACGACTCGAACCATACTACTGCTAACTCCTGCTACACTAACTCAAGATTACACTAACATTCTCTTCATGGTGAGTGAGTTTTGAACTCCTTCGATAGTTGTACATGATCTTCTCGCTAACCTATACGTTCATAACATGAAAAACATCTCTCATGCACCAATAAACAAAACGGAGAACAAAATTCCTATGGATATATATCGCTAGCTAGGAGGTCAACTTGTACATATATTATTGAACTAACAAAATTACTGTCAATGAACCACCTCACAATTAAATCAAGTCTGATGCTCATACATAAAGCGATGCTTTGTCCAAAATCTATGAACATCAATTAAACCACCTCACAATTAAATCAACAGACAAAATCCGTAGCTAAGAACTTCTATTATTGGTATTTCTGAACCATTTTTTGCATTCTATGTATAATGAAATTTCTATTGTCACCACACAGAGAGCACCAATCCGAGGTGAAATCTTAAGAAAAAAATGATTAGTGCTCTCGTCCGCCTGTTGCTGTGGAGCCGCTCTTCTCCGGCCAAGTCCACCTGAAGGGCAGAGAAGCGATGGGGAGGGGTGAAGTCCAGCTGAAGGCGCGCCAGTGGCCTATGTGGCTGGGCGGAGACACGCGGCGAGTCACTCCGACGAGCCGTCCCGCGGCGGAGCCAGGCGACAGTGGATGAAATTAAACAGCTTCATCTTGCATGTGTACGTCCCGCGGAGGGCGGCGCAGCCAGCTGTGGCCGGGGTGGCGCGACGCGTGGACGCCAGCTGCTGCACACATCAATCTGAGAAGGGCTATCTGAATCTTCAACCGATGAACCAGAGAGAAGATTTCTTATTTTTACTTTTTTTCTGGGGGTCTCTTGGAGGTAGAAACGTACTATAGTCGTTTCTGAACTTGTCTGCATTAACAACAACTCCGTTGCTACTCTGAAGAAACATTTCTTTGTATGTTGTCAACTCTGAATCTTTTCTACCAACTTATTCACATCAGAAGTTGATTGCTATCTCAAGTAAGGTAGCATTTGCAAATCCAAAGGCACCCGTCTATCCACGTTTGGCGCAAGGGAAATCTTGGAACAAAGTGAAGCTTCTCAAGTGTTTACGCCGTGATGCGCGAAATCATTTGCTGAAGATGAATTAGCCAATCCTTCAGATGCGTGCACTGCTGCCGGCACAAGCTCCCGCATGAAGGAGCACAGGGGGAGCAACTCGGACGGACACGGGTGGGGCACTTGGACTGCTGAAGCAGGGGGTGGAGCAATGTCCTGTGGCGGCCAGCGATGGTAGCTGGACGGTGACGCACTGGGGATGGCGGCACCGGATGCGTGTGGAACGGCCAGCGGCAGCAGGTGGGGCTTGGCCGGGGGCTCGCGCTGCAGATAGCCTGGCCACGCGCTCGCATGGTGGAACGCAAGGACTGGCGGCGCTTGCTCCATCCCGTCAACGGGGAAGAACGCAGGATCAGGGGAGATTAATAGGGCGGTGGGGGAGGAGCCGAGTACCATGTGGTGGTGAAATTGCGACACCCGTCGGTCGGAGATGGTCGAGCGGCGATGGGGAGCCGGTCGGCGGCGCGTTAGGTGGAGGTTGTGAGATGGCTCTGCCGAGGTTGGGGGAAGTCCAGAAGACAACCCGTCAGGTGGATGTGGTGGGATGGTGCTGCGGCGGCGCGTCGGATGGAGCTTGGGCGCGGCGGTGGTGGCGGGGGGAGAGCTCGACGGCACTCCGGGGGAGGTTGGGGATCGGGGGCGTGGCGGGGGCAGTTCGACTTTTCTTATATATTTTCTCTGCGGGTTGGGGAGTTCAGCAGGACCTCCGCGCCTCCTAGGGGTTGTGATCCAAATAGCTATTCTGATCCCAGGATCAAAATAGTGCTACTATATTTTCTCTGCGGGTTGGGGAGTTTGGCAGGACCTCGCCTCCTAAGCTTGTGCTAACTAGCTAATTGATGCATTAATTGTTTTGGTATGTACATATATTAACTCTTCTTTCTTCTTTTATAGCCCGGATCGAGCAAAACTTCGGTAACGAGACGAGGCCCGAAGAAAAAGTTGCGCTAGGATGAAAGGTTCACGATCACGGAAATCGCGCGCGATGGCCAACCGATTAAACCCCTCTGGACCACGGAAGCATTTTCTGCTCAGTACAGGGTTCTTGTTAGGGACATGATCCCGATCAGCATCCACCAATGGTATCAGCCTAATAAGGAAGAATCTCAATTTTCTTTTGTCAAAGATAGACAGAAAGATAATCTTTGGGCCGCGCTGAAGGAAAATTTCACCCTATCGGCAGAGGAGGATCCGGATAAGTCAGTTATAGAGCCATTTGATCAAGGCTCATGCTCTCAAGAAGATGGCATGTCTATTCAGGAGGTGGAAGAATGAGTTGAAATCAACGTATGTCGACAAAAATAAGACTCGAGAATTCACCAGCCGATTTGAGAAGATAAGAGACTAGTGGCTCAAATTTGTGGCCCACAAGACATCGAAGAAGAGTAAGAAGATGTTAGCGACAAACAAGATAAATGCTGCAAAGAAGGAGCATCACCATCGCATGGAGTCAGGTGGCTACCTCAAAGCCCGACCATTGTGGGACAAGGCTGAGCAGGACCTGATTGTTAAAGGGGTCGAACCAGAGACATTGCACTGGCCAGACCGTTCAAGGACTTGGTTCTTCGGGGTTGGGAGAACTTTGGACCCTGAAACAGGGAAGTGTTGTTGGATGGATGAGCAACATGCAACACCCATCACGAAGCTTCAGGCAGCTATCAAGGCAGCGCAGGAAGGGACGTTCATTCCCGACAGAGAGAACGACAAGCTCAGGCCCTCAGGAATCCTGAGCACCCTAGACGAACACGAGACACACCAGGCTCTGTTGTGTGGCAGGTTGGGTTTCCCAACGCAGACGGTTACAAAACACAAGAGAGGAGGAGGAAAGTGGAGCTGAGCAAACTGCAGAAGCTTCAGGCAAGGATACGAAAGCTAGAGGAACGACAAGCTGTTGAGAACCAGCGAGATTCTGCCCAAGCTACCCCGCCATCTGAGTGGAGAAGCAGCGCGGCTTCAACCGAGCTCGTTCAGAATCTTGACTTCACAGGTCCTAGCTAACAAATGGATTTTATCACGGATTTCACACCAGTGCCAGGTTATGACGCAATGGCAGAATCTCAAAGTCAAGGCAGTTATTGGCTCTGTGTTCCCTCCTTTACCCGACGCAACTTTTCGCTGCCGCCCGATTCCACAAGGCTATGCTGTTGTGATGGTGGATGAAATAACGAAGGGATTTGAGGAGCTCCAGATTGACCACCCTACAGGTGAAGGGGAGACTCAGCTGGGTCTTGCTCTGATGACTCCATGTCTATAGCGGAAGGAGAAGATCAAGCTTCTGAACTTCACGCCTCCGGCGAGTCAGCTGGGCACTCCGCCTCCTCCTCCTCCTCCGGCGAGTGATTAGGGCACTCCACCTCCTTCTCCGGCGCCTGAGGGCAGCAGTACTGCACCTCCTTCTCCGCCTGCTCCGGCGGGTCCGAGCAGCCCGCCTCCTCGTTTGCCTCGTCGGCGATGGCGGAACACAGACGCCGCCGCTCCGGCTGCTCCGGTGCGTCATACCACTCCGCCTCCTTCTTCTCCACCTCGTAAGCAACGAAAGAAGACAGTCGCAGCCTCTCCGGCTGCTTCGGCGTCTAGCAATACAACCAGAGGCGGGAGACAATACAGATTCGGTCCTTCTCTCAAACCTCTAGAGAAGTTACCATACGAGATGAGCGAGGAGGAAAACAAGAAGATCTGTGAAGCCCAAGTGAAGTAATTCTTTGAAACGGTAAAAGCTAAGAAACATCCACCTCCGGAGGAGAAGATAGATCCGGTGAAAGAGAAGCGCACTTTGGATGCCCTGAAGTGAGCATCACCGCCTCCGCTGCAAATGAACTATGACCGCATTATTGAAAGGACATATAAGGAAGCAGAGCGATCGGGAAGTACTTGCACTGATCAAATGTTAGCAGAACAAAGAAGTGGGGAAAAAATTCCCCAGCTCGGCGCACAAGCGAAGCAATCGTGCCCTCCGCTCAAGGTGTCTAGCGATATCGTCGCTAATCTTCCGGGGATGGTGCCCGGTACCAATTTAGGAGATTACATGCACGACGATGCACTTTTTGATACAATGGAGGTGGACATATTTAAATTCCGGCACGGGAAGCCTGTCATCAAACCTGGCCATGCTCGTCTAACAACGATGATGCGAAGATTCCACGATTGGTACATGGACATCTGCAGCAAGTCTGGGAAGAATACTTTGACGCTGAGAGTTAAAGAGGAGCACAAACTCGTTGGAATTGATCTGTTGTCTGTTCCATATGAGGAGTTCTTCCAGTTTTTCAATCAAAAGGCCCTCGACAAGGTAATCATCACTTTCTACTGTCTGTAAGGACTACTTCTGTAATTAAGTCTCTATATATAGCTCAGCTCTTTCATTGAATGTATATATAATTAACCTCACTATATTATGCAGATTGAAGATCGCCGAATTGAACAAAAGACAAATCGGTGATATTGAGTTCATTAACACAAATCTCATAGATGAATGGAATGTTAGACATTTTGCCAAACAAACCGAGGCCAACTTGCTACGATCATTACTTCGAAATCAAAACAAAGATACAATACTCTTTCCTTACGAATTCCAGTGAGTGTTACTATCTTATGCATATTCGGTTTCCCTTATTACTCGAGGTTATAGTAATGTAATTGATAAGTTATGCATGCCTGCACAGCTTCCACTTTATTCTGCTAGAGATTAAGCTTGAGCACGGACTAGTAACCGTCATAGACTCGAAATGAAAAAATCCCGAGGAGTATGCGACCATGACTAAAAGGCTCGAGAACTATGTTCAATCGATCATTATCGCACCATATCAGCAACTTTGTTCATTTCCTGATATCAAGTAATTGTTTCCTTTGTCTGGCAGGGTTTGGAAAAAGTTCACCGCAGAAGCTCCGGGACTG
This sequence comes from Triticum dicoccoides, assembly GCF_002162155.2. Taxonomy (NCBI): domain Eukaryota; kingdom Viridiplantae; phylum Streptophyta; class Magnoliopsida; order Poales; family Poaceae; genus Triticum; species Triticum dicoccoides. The sequence goes on along the minus strand of NC_041387.1, from coordinate 2,463,728 downwards.
CCGGCGGAGCTGCAATTTAAACACTCGAAAGTAAGTACTACTAGCTAGTTCCGCGCATCTCCCATTGATTCTAGCTAGTTTCGTCAATACCATTTAGCATGCTTGCTTATTAGTTTGAATGACCTCTATTTCTTGTAAAGTGGTTGTGGTAGGAACCCGGGAATAATTACTGTGGATACTACATTTGCGAGTTCATCTGCCACACGACCTGTGAGCGGGGCTACTCCAAAAAATAATATTAACTGTGTAAGCAATAATATTCACAGTTTTATTTTATTACCATCATTTGTGTTGAGTTTCATTCATATATATGGATTGACCCCCTTCTTCAAATTAGATGTTTCAGATGCGGGATGAACTCCTACCACAAGATCGCATACAAGCAATTCAAGAGGAATTGGCGGGATTCTTTCTTGACCACGTCATCGACAAAGACGGAGAATACCATGTGGAACTTGAGTTCAGATGTTAGGGGATTCTAAGAGATCTTATATTATATATATGTAGCCAGTAGCGTCAGATAGATATATGAAAACTTGTTGTTCGACCAATCTCTCGGAGAAGGAGAGGTCAATCACTTCTTTATGTATATGTTCATGACGGTCTTCTGTACTTAATGGTTTCCTTCATTTGCTTAATAGCTAGCTAGCGTGTCGAGTCCTCTCTATACGTATAGTACGTAGCATCGACCAAGCACGGAGATAAGAGAAGACACTTCTCTCTATTAGCTAGCTAACACAATATATGAAGCCCCTCAATTAACCCTACAAAAATCCCAAAAAACCCCAACCCCCCCTTAAAAAAAAACCCCAGCCCCTAAGCTGCTGATGCGTGGATGCCCACCAACCGGGACAAAAAGGCCCTCCTGTCTAGGCAAGTCGCAGCGGCTACGTGGAGTCCCATCTGTCCCGGTTCGTAGGCGAACCGGGACTAAAGGTATTGGGCTTTAGTACCGACACTTTAGTCTCGGTTCGGGAACAGGGACAAATGGGCCTTATGAACCGGGACAAATGGGGCTTTTTCTACTAGTGAAAGTTCATGAATTTAAGAAAATATTCATGAATTTTAGAAGTTAACGGAATCAAGAAAATCTTCCCGGTTTGAAAATAGTTCATGAATTTTAAAATTAATAGAAAATGAAAAAAAAAACTAAAAGAAATAAAAAAATAAAAAAGAAGAAAAGCGAAACAAACAAAACACGCAAAAGAGAAAACCACAAAATTTCAAAACTCTTAATTTTCAAATGATTTTCAGAAATAGTTTATCTTTCGAAATGTTAGGAAATTTTAAAAATTTCATGTTTAAAAATTTTTGTTCATAAAATATTTGTACTATAGCAAAAAGTGAGTTGCTCTAATGGAGTGCCATCATAAGGCGGTGACGTGAAGTTTAATGTGACGTGGCCATCATAAGAATAAAAGTGAGATGCTCTGATGGAATGCCATCACATAGAGAGTGCTTGGTATGCTTTATTTCCTTAGTTCTCAATTTTGAATTGGTAGTATAGCAAAAATAGTCCGGATAACCCATGCCTTTTTAATGGAAAGTTCGTCCATGACTAATGAAAGTTTCAGTTTTTGACTTTGCCCTAAATAACCACATTCAATATCCATTTATACCAACGATGTGATGTCATCTAGTGAGCATTTCTTTCTAGCATGGGCCAACAAACTGCACCAGGAGATTATGCAATGGACGGTTAATGTTCCTAGGAAACTATGAGATGTATCATGCTATGATACTATAATCCACCCATACATATTCATATTCCTTTTGTAAAATACCAATGTGTGGTTGTGAAAAGTTTCGATCTGTTTTTATTAGACCTTAAGACAGGTGTGTATAATTATTTACATAATCCCTGCTGCGATTACTTCCATACTTATTCAGTTGGTACATATATTATGTTAACACAACATATGGACCAAATTTCGAGATTCTAATAACTACCGAATATAGCCATTAAATTTGCGCAATGGACAGAATTTAAAAATTGTCACTGATATCATTTATTTGTTGATATATAGGTCCCTTGCAGAAGAAGGATAAAAGTAAGGTGAATGTCAAAAGTAGGTCAGAACGAAAATGTTCGCTACTTAGACATGTAAGTTTCTGGAAGATGACCACCTGTTGGTGCTAGAGTTATTGTGTTATGGTTGACAAGAAAACCAAACTTATAGTTCTTCTGTACTTATAGCTTATTCTTATATCTTTAGTTCTTCTGCCTTTCAACAGTCAGTACCGAGCCATTTTTATGGAGCCATATTTATTACTTCTGGTGGTCAGGGATAACTGAAAATCTCTTTCAATATCGTGCCTAGTATTCAGCCATTTTCCTTCTTTTTGCTTTGCTTCACTGTGTTTGTTTCGATGGAGTCTATGCTACCCTACAACATCAAGATGAAAACAAAGAATTATAGTTTGGAGCAGCCCTGCATATGGTTGTTGTGGTTTTTCCACTGTGCTTTTAAAATGGAACATGACATCAGCCAATGTTATATATCAGGGTTGTAAACCTATTAATTTTGGGAGGACATTCTAAGTGGAAAGTATGGAGAGGTTCTGAGTGTTGCAAAGTAAAGTTGCTATTGTGCCAGCCTAGGGGATGTAGTCCACAGTGAATCTCTCAGCTCGATGAGTTGATAGTATATTTACATCTAGGAAAAAGTATATTTTTCGTCCCTCTATTTTTTCAAAAGTATAGAAATAGTCCCTTAACTTCAAAACCAGCAAAACTCAGTCCCTCAACTATCAAAACCAGCAAAAGTTAGTCCCTCAACTATCAAAACCAGATAAGTTTAGTCCCTCGTGCGATTGTGGGTGGTTTTCCGCCAACATGGAGTGGTATACTGTAAAAACTGAGGAGCAGGGGAAGCTGTGCGTTGCCGAGGGCCCTTGTCGCGCTCCCCACTCCGCCGTCTCGCCGGTGCACAAGCAGAGCAGTAGCACCACGCGTCTGTCGAGCCGGCTGCGCCATATGCCTGTTAGACTTTGCCGATGGCGCGACCATCCGGGTTCCAGCCTGATGGACGCCGAGAGGTGGCTTGCAGCGCTGGCGTGATGTGGTCCGCTCGTAGTAGACACGCAGCACGTCGATGCACTCGCACGTACGCAGCAAACGCACCGGCCAGAAGCGCATCAGGAGAGCTTTGCTTTATACGCGACCTGATTGATGAGCTAGTACGGGGCTAGCTTTACACAAAAATATCACAGCAGGAAGAACTACATTAGCTAGTACACCAGCGACGGACATTGCTCATCCCACTCGTCATGCCGCGTAGCCAGTTACTGAGCTGCCGTCGCTTATGGTGGCACCGCACTTCGTCCGGCCGAGTCGCCTGGAGCCTATTCGCTGCCCGCCGCCGGCGCTGTTGCGTGATGTCGGCTGCCATTAAGAATTAAAGTGAACAAAAATGGGTGGATGAGGTGGGCCCACACTAGCCAGCTAAGTCAAAACCACTTTCGTCCGAAGGAAACAACTCGTTGTGACATGAGGGACTAAATTTATCCGGTTTTGAAAGTTGAGGGACTAAAGGTTGCTGGTTTTCTAATTGAGGGTCCATTTCTATACTTTCGAAAGAATTGAGGGACGAAAAATATACTTCTCCCTTACATCTAATAATGAAGTTAAGCTTTTCAGCAGTATTTATGAGTGAAAGTATTCTGGTGTATACCAGCTTGTCATGGTTGTCGTGGTTATTCTGGTTACCAAATTTCTGGACAAATAGTTTCAAAGGATATCTTTTCCGTTGTCCTATGGTAGATATATTTGGCCTCGTATTTCATGCATTGTTTGCTTTGTGATTATTATTCCCAAAATTTAAATAAAATTAGTTGTTAAAGAGCAGGGAAATCACCACCTACGTGGCCATCGGCAGCGCCTGGTTACAGATCAGGACATGGGGGCGAGGTCTTCACCACTGAGGTCTAATAACGGGGAAGGAGGATGGTGGGAGGAATGAGAAGCGAAGCCAAAGCTAAGATAAGGTTGTATGCACGACACGAGTGGTGACAGTGGTTCTGTCGGCCGCCGCGGTGGGGTGGACCTGCTATGAAGAGGGAGGAGTTCGGCGGCATGAGTGGGAAGGAGCAAAACAACCTTGCTTCGTTATTGAGGAATTCCGTGTGGTTTTGTTCTTCCTTTCCCTTTTGTTGCTCCTCGATTTCGTATGATTCTTGGTTCCTATGCTCATGTTGCAGGTCGATTCCTTATTTGTGCCTGTGGGGATTGCACGTCTTGTTCCATCTGTTTTTTTGTATTTGTATTTGGCAGGATCACCTTTTGACCAATGACTAAAATTAAAATGTCACCCATCCAGTTTACTCAAGAACTTGAATGTTGTGTTTGCTGTGACTTATTGACAATTCCTTTGGTTTTTGCTACACAGGAGTGAAGATGGAAAATGTACTGATTTGTGTTTCATCCCATGTTCTTGTAGATGGTTGGATTCTTCTGGCTTTGGGTTAGAATATAACAAAAGATTTTCATATTTGGTTCCTGGATGGCTGGTACATAAATCGGATTTTTTGGTAAAATATGTCTTGCTCGAGGATGCATTAATGTAATGAGAGCAAGTAGCAACGAGACTCGAGGATGCATTAATATTCACAGGAATGTAGATTATTATGTACAGAAATGATTGCTATATACGTAATATTCTTGATTATGCATGGAGATGCCATCTAAGTATCAACGTTTGTATCATTCATCGGCAATTAAACGCCAAATGGTTCTCTAGTAGTTCCAATACTTGGACTGCTTTGGCTTTTTGCGCCATGGGCGTAACGGGTCATCTAGTTATATTACCAGCTAGTCAGACCGAAAGGCATTCCATTGCAATTCTGGTTTAGCAGATAGTCAGGCCCAAAGGCATCCCATTACATGGATGAATAAGTATGAATTACAGACCTCGAAAGGACTACAACCCATATAAATCGTACTAAGTTCCATTGAATGCATTTGACTGATTTTTAGACCACAAATTAATCCGAGTAGTACAAGCACCATGATCAATCAAGCTGTTGCTAGCTTGGTAGGTGCCATTGGAATGCATCTGACTAATTTTCTGACGACCAATTATTTTTGGTACTATGATACGATGAAAATACCATTATATTAATCGAGCTGCAGCTTGGTAGGTGCCTTGGGAACGCACACGACTCAGTTTTAGATCATCAATTATTTATCCTCCTACGGCACCTACCATGATTGCTCCCACCCGATAAGCCACTTGTTCTATATACATACTCCCTATATTTCTAAATATAAGTCTTTTTAAAGATTTCCATACGGACTATATATATATATATATATATATATATATATATATATATATATATATATATATATATATATAGAAAAGGACGATGACCCCCGGCCTCTGCATCTGGTCGATGCATACATCCACTTTATTAATTATTCTCACAAGACCTTACAAAGCCATACAACAGCAAGACAAAAGCCACCGTTTAAGCAACAGCTGTCGCTACACCTATCCAATTGATGAAGTGGCGCAGATAGTCTGGGCCTAATACCAAACAGACATCGCAGCCAAACCTAAACATCTAAGACCTGAGGTCCCAACCAGGACGCCTGCCGGGTATGGGGCACCTACCAGTCCAGCACACTCCTCAACCAGGACGCCTGCTGGGTATGAGGCCGCCGCAGCCACCTGCCACCAATCCATCTTCAGAGCTGTACTATTGCGTGTCAGGTCTCTCTGCTATCGACCCCACCACTACATATGGAGTAAAATAAGTAAAAGGACTTATATTTAGAAATACAGGGAGTAGTTACTAGGATTGAAGACGGTTGTGTCTCTCTTGCTGCCATCATGTGAAGAATTGCTACTGAGATCGTGCCAAAAATGAGTGGACAGACTAATTAGCAGCAACAACTACACATGGATCATGTGTTTTGATCACATATGGTTTTTACTACCATGTTATTATTTTGTATATAAGACACTTAAGGGCATCCTTCTCCCTTTTGGGGGCATTGTTGAAGAGTCTCTGCTCGGAGTGGGAGCAGTGCTGGTGGCAGTTGGCTTGGCTGGATCATTTTCCATGATTTGGTGGTGCGGTTGAGTGTCGGTCTGGTCAAAAGTTTTGTGGTCGACAGGGGTCGATGCCGGAGACAATGGTGCCCATGGGCGCCGTTTCGCTTCTTGAAAGCATTTCTGAAGACCTCGCTCTCAATCTCTTTGTATGGTCATCATGTTACGTGGTGGTGGGCGTCGGTGTTGAGTTGTTATTTTTCTTCTTCTGATTTTTCTTATTGCCGTTGTGGTTTTCGGTCTAGTTTTCCTTATAAACCGAGTCACTCTGATTTTTTTTTTGCGTTTTCCTATTGATAAGAATATGCAGGAATACCCTGCCATAGGATAAGCTTTTGGCAAAGAAAAAGCACAAAGAACAAAAATCTTGATCGACATAGATTTATGTAGATGTCTAGATATGTATGCAAATCATTTGGTACACGGGAGGGGGGAGGGCTCTAGACCAAACGATCCCCGCTACTATGTAGGCAACGAAAGGTGGTGGTGGATATCATATCACTGGACCCCACATATCATTGATATACGATTGGGCGGACAACCTAGCTAGTCACCGCCCAAACATGAGAGAGAGTTAAAAAGGTGACTGAACCGGACCATCAAATTTCGTCTCCATACTTCTGGGTTGTCCGCAAATCCTCATGTCCAGACCTTATATGGTGAGGTTATGAGGGCTCACGAACGCGCCCGGTTGTTCTGCCATGAAGGACACAACCCACTTTGGGCCACGTTTTCCTTTCTTTCTTTTCTTTCGCTCCATATCTCCACCACCACATGCGTGTGACCGGAAATATAAGGGACAAAATGAGGATCATAGCTTCATGCATGGATAAATAGGGGCTCAAAACGGACATGTTCGGACACTGACCGGACGCGCCCGCTGACGTTGAAGCGACCAAATTTGCTATCCAGCTGTAGATTCCATCAGTTTCATAACAACTGACAGCCCTGGATATCCTCACACAATGGTAGTATTCTCTCCATTTTCATTTACACCGCATATTAGCTTTGACTGAAACCAAACTTTATAAAGTTTGATCAAATTTATAGAGAACAATATGAATATTCACCGCAAAAAATTTATATGATGTGAAAATATATGTAATGATGAATCCAATAATATAAATTTGCTGGTGTATATGTTGATATATTGTTCTACAAACTTGTTGAACTTATATAAGTTGGACTTTAGACAAACCTAATATGAGGAGTAAATAAAAACGAAAGGAGTATATAGGACATAAGCATTTAATAGTGTTTGATTGTGGACATCATCACAACCATCTCCCAGCTCCCATCGGTAGAGAGCCCATCTGTATTGGACCATGATGTACAAGTGACAGTGAGGGGGGCATCCAAATAAATGCCGAAGCCACCAGCCAACTATGCGGGCACGGAAAGGTACAAAAGATGTACAACAAAGTTTAGTCTAGCCTGCAAACCAACCTGTGGTTGGATGGTTAGAGGGACTGTGGTATCCGCAGCCCACCAGGGTTCAAGTCCTGGTGCTCGCATTTATTTCTGGATTTATTTCAGAATTTCCGACAATGCGCATTCAATGGGAGGAGACGTTCCCGTTGACGACGAGGGTGGCTACTGCGACTTCGTAAATTTCAAGATGATATGCCGACTTAGTCTTTCGGAGGTGCTCATAGGGGTAGGGTGTGCGTATGTGCGTTTATAGGGGTGAGTGTATGCGCGTGTATATGAGCGCTTGCGTCTATACTATGTTCAAAAAAGGTTTAGTCTAGCTTTCTTCGTTGGATAGAAACATTTTCATCCCGTTCCCCTCCCCACGTCACACTCTAGTGACCACGCGTAACCGTAGCTCGCCACCACCCTCCCCTCCTTTTTTTCAAAACTTGCAATTTATTCATCTTCAAGCATGATAGTATAATGAACACCAGAAATAATAAAAAAATGCATCCAGATCCGTAGACCACATAGCGACGACTACAAACACTTATGCGAGCCAAAGACGCACCGCCGTCATTGCCCCTCCCTCACCGGAGCCGGACAAAACTTGTTGTAGATAGTCGGGAAGCCGTCGTGCTAAAGCTTCATAGGACAAGCTCGGCAGAACAACAACCGTCACCGATGAAGAGTATCGTAGATCGGAAGGATCCAACCTGAAGAAACACAAACGTTGTTATGACTAGAGAGGAACAGGTCAGAGCAAATCCACGAAGGATATATCCGCCGCAGACACACCTCCAAATGCCCACCGACGATACTAGACACACCACTGGGACAGGGGCTAGGCAGGAAGAACCTTATTCTATCTTCAGGGAGCCGCCGCTGTCTCGTCTTCCTGAGCATGACACAAACCCTAAATGACTTGAAGGAACATACAAAAATAGAGACATCCCATCCTCACGGGCCAGGATCCATCGCGTCACCATGGCCCTTAGGCTACCGGAAACGAGGCGGACCGGTGGCGGTGCTGGCGGGAGACAGAGGAACCCTAAGCTTTTCATGGGGGAGGAGGCTCTGTTTTTGTTGAAAGTGGTGGATCTCATAGGTAGCCGAGACAGAGGAACCCCTCTCCTCTTGGTCCTACCCCGTCGCCATCCCTGTGAGGAACCGTCGGGCAATGCATGCTCGCATAGGTAGCCGTGGGACCCGTTTCGTCTCTGCTCTGTCCATGGGCTGGCGTGGGACGACTCCAGGGGTTGAGGCGTTGGGTTGCCATTGGGCCCATTGAAGGGACAACAATCATGCAGGGCAGTGTCGTCCTTGCCTCGCGACGGTGCGGCGGGGACCTGATGCTGAATAGTGGTGCGGCTGCTGCAAGGAACGCCTCCTTGGTGGATGTGTGTTGGCCGGCCTCCAGACAGATCATGTCCGATTTTCTGTTCGGTCTTCGGTTCCTCCGTTTTTATGCCCACCCCTCTGTTTGCTCGGACTCGGCAGCAACGACGCTTCACGCTGTCACGCTTTCGGAGGCGTCTTATGGATCCCATGCATGCTCGGTAAGGCATTAGTGAGGTGTTAGTCTTGTTCTAGGCTTCATGCATGTTGTATCTTTGAATATGCTTTGTAAGAGGATTTTCTCACCACGTTGTATTTTTATGTCGTATACTTTGGTGTGTTGCTTTATATATAAAGCGACGGAAAGCCTGTTTTGGGACTCTTCTTCGTTGCGCGCACATATGAGTAAAGCCTAAAGCCACCCTACACATGAGATCCGATGGCATATAGAGGGGGACACGGCCTTTTCTTTTCTTGGTAATATGTGTGTCATTTATATAATAACAAACACTGATCTGAAAAAATTGGAAAGACTATAGAACTCTAGCCTTTGCATATAAAGGATCACAAGCCAAGAAAGGAAAACATAATCCATACCAAAGAATCTTTGGAACTTGACGTCAACGTTTGTCACCAGCCTCCAGAACCACCGCAGCAGCCACCAAAATAAAAGGCGACATACCACATATCCAATCAAGCACGATGCGGCTCTATCGCAGATATGTGGATTTTACAGACATTCAAAGTAGATTACCAAAGGAGAAAACCACTGCCATTGAGAACATCTGGCAAGCACAACACCTTAGACATGACATCGAACATCAGACCTGGCATCTCCGCTGGATGATGATGTCAGATAAGGAGATCTTATTTCAGCCGCAAATCACGAACCGAACACATGATCCATCGTCTTCCAGTTGTATTCGATGTAGACCACTATGATTCTACTCTTGCACTATTTCCCGAGCTCCATGCCAATGATGGAGAAAACACCGTCGCAATGGTGGAGCCTGGGGACACGGGTTCATTATATGGATGCCGTCGCCGCCACACCATCTCCTCCTGAACAGACTAGCAACCAGACCCAACATCCACCAACAAGCAGTCCTAAAACCTAAAGCTACATCATCACTAGCTGCACCCCGGGGCACCAAATCCTCACTCTTATATGTACCCATTCGCTAGCGCTGGCCACACATGCACACTGGAGTACGGGACTAACCAAGTAAAGCACGCCAGCCTAGCTAGCTAGCTCATGGCCCCCCTCCCCGCCCTCTTGCTCGCGTCGGCTCTCCTCCTTGCTGGTTCGGCCTTGTTCAACCGCTACGACGCCGGAAGCGGCGGCACAACCACCACCACGCATCTGCATTTCTATATGCATGATGATTACACTGGCCTGCGCCCCACAGCGATGCGCATCGTGTCCGGGCGGTCCCTTGGCACGCCGGCCGTGAGCGACAACACCAACAGTACGGTGCCATCCACGAGCGCACCACGGCAGTTCGGTGACATCGTGGCGCTGAACAACGCGCTGACGGAGGGCCCTGGCGGCGGCAGCGCATGGGTGGGCACGGCCCAGGGTTTCGCTGTGCGCGTGTCGGAGGGCGGCGTTGTCTCTGACCTCAGCATGCACCTTGTGCTGGGCGCCGGCGAGTACAGTGGCAGTTCGCTGGCGGTTAAGGGGCGCATCGACACGGAACTGGCGGTGCGCGAGTCGATGATTATCGGCGGCACTGGCCAGTTCCGATTGGCGCGGGGGTACATGCTCAGCAAGAGTTACGACTACAGCCTCGCCTCGGGCGGCGTCGTGGAGATTGACCTCTACGTGCAGGTGCAGCACGACTAGCTAGCCGCATCGTCGGTTACCGTCTATCTGTTTGTTTTGTTATGATTAGCTTTGGTCGTGGAGATTGACTTCTACGTGCAGGTGCAGTTCCTACCGTGTTTGTTTTGTTACCATCAGTATGTTTACACCACAGTTGGTAATAATAAAGTGCATTGTTCAAAAAATCTTCCGATTCAGCGATTTATCGTTCGGTTTGTCGCTATGGGGTGACCGATAAAATTATGGCTTATCTTCACCATTTATTATTTGGGCCTATTTATCACTTTCACAAGCGATTTAACAGGAATCTACCGATAAATCGGCCCTATTCGTAACATTATGTTTGCAAAAACAATGTTTATTTGTGTTTTTGGACCTTATTTTGCAAGAAGTACTATTGTCCTATTCTTTTATCATTATAAGAGGATTCAGAGTCTAGGAATCAAGGTAACACTTCTGTTCAATATTGTTTTGGTGTTGAATATAACATATTTTCTTAATTTCTTTTGCGAATAGAATATAGCATATTTTAGTGTTGGAAAACTGAGATTTGCAAAAAATGATTGATTAATAGTCGATTGATATAATCAATTAATCTTCTGATTTCCAATTAATCTCTAATACCCAACGATAAGCGACATCCACAACGTTGATAAAATGGTTTTGTCGTCTGAGGTGAAAAATGTAGTGATATTTGGGTTTGCTTTAGCCGGCCCAGCAGTCTAGCTACCTATTTTACTTGACACAGAGCTGGACCTTAATTTGCCTATTGTGGACAGAAATAGAATTATAAGAATGCATGTGAGGAATATACATTATACTACAACACATTGCGTCATCAAGATTCGAGGCACACTGGCTCCCTATAACGACCAGTGACGGATCTAGGGATGTGGTAGTGGAAAAGTATGAGTGCGTCAGCTGTTGTACGGCAGCAAGTTGGTCATGTTTGTTAGCTCCCAGTCTTGCTCGCTGACCACTCATCTAACATATCATCATTCGAAGAGAAAAGATATTTTGTATTATCTAAAACAAGACCATATACACAACAATACATTGATTGGTTATATATGGGCGAATCACCTTTCCGTATACTTTAGAGCATCTCCAACAGTGGCACGCACGCGTGGGGCGGATTCGCGCGTTCCAGCGGACTCAGAAAATTCAGGTGCGCGGGAAAGGATCGCAGGCGCGCTAGTTCTGGCGCGCGGCGTCTAGCGCGCGTTATAAAACCCAGCACCCGCCATGAGCCCTCCCACCGCTGTCCGCCTCGCCACGCGCACTCTCCCCGCTCTTTCTCGCCTCTGCCTCCGTCGGCGCTGCACCACCATGGCACCGAGCCGCCGGGAAACTTCAGGCTACCGCGGCGCCCGCACGCGCCCCTCCGGATCATCCTCCACTGAGATCCGGTTGGGCGAGATGCGCATCGGCCTCGGCACTTTTGACACCACCCATGAGGCCGCCCGCGCGTACGACGTGGCGGCGTGGCGCCTCCGGCAGCCTCTTAGGGACATGAACTTCCCCGAGGTCGCTACGCGGGAGCGGGCGCAGGAGCTCGCGCCTCCCCCGCGGCTTGTCACCGAAGAGGATCGTTGCGACAGCCGGAGGCGCCAGCTCTATCTCGGCATCGCCGAGATGGACGATGAAGCCATGACGCAGTGGCGCCGACGCTTCCCGCAGGACATCATCAACGAGCGCAAATTCTACGCGCAAAGGAGGGCGGAGAGGGAGGAAAGGAGGGTGGAGTGAGCCGTCTATCGCGAAGACAGGCGAACGCGGAAGGTGTCCGATCAATTCAACATCGAGGTAGGAGCAGCGTCGACCTGGGACTCGGATGACGATCGGCATCTTGACGCCTTCATTGAGACGTCGGAGGAGGACATCACCGAAGCGGAATCGGAGTCGGAGGAGGAGGAGGAGGACGAGTAGTAATCGTACTCGGAGTAGATGAACTATATATGTTGAATTAGCTACATATCTTTTTTTATTATGTATCGTTTTAATCTACCTATGCTATCTTTTTTGCATACATATGTGTATCGCGCGCTGTATTTTTCGTGCTTCTGCTGGAGCGGCGCGCGCGCGCAATTTTTTGCAGCAGCCGCTGGAGTCAGCACTTTACAGCGCACGGAAAGTTGTTATTTTCAGCGCTGTAAACATATTTAATTAGCGCGCCACCTGGTTGCATGCATGTTGGAGATGTTCTTAGAGAGTAAAAACACATGGATAAAAGACTGCCTAAACATGTGATGCAGGCAAAATTGTACTCTACTCTAATTTCTCTGTCTGTTTTATATCAGTGAAATGTTTTGAAATGCGAAATGAATGCGAAAGCCCGTGTGTATGGGAGGGTGATGTACAAGTGGCAATAATTCATGATGAGGGGGCATCCAAATAAATGCGAAAGCCACCGGCCAACTATCCATGCACGGAAAAGGTACGAAACACGTACAACAAGGTTTAGTGTAGCCTTCTTCGTTTGATGGAAGGATTACCATCGCTTTCCCATCCGCACGTCGCAATCGAGGGCAACCGTAGCTCGCCACCACCCTCCCCTCTCCTCCTGGCCCTCCTCCCTCGCAATCCCAATGAGGAACCGCCGGCAATGCCGCTCGGCGTAAGTTGCGGTGAGACCGTTTTCCTCTCTGCTTCATCCACAGGTGGAGGTGCTGTGTTGGCATGGGGCCCAATGGCGGGACAATGATCATGCGGGGCGATGTCGTCCTTGCCCAGCGGCGACCACAAGCTGAATGGTGGTGCCGCCGCTGCGAGGAAATCCTCCTTGTCAGGATGTGTGTTCTTAGTTAGCTACTCCCTTTGTACACTAATGTAAGCCGTTCTTAACTGCAAAAACGTCTTACATTAGTGCACAAAGGTAGTATTAGTTATTCTAAATTGAAGATGCTGATAATTACATACGACGTCGAACAAAGCAACCTTGTATATTTTTTTTGGAAAAACATTACAATCTATTCCTCTTCAATAATGGTAGTATAACGAATCATAGAAAGAATAAAAATTACATCCAGACGCGTAGACCACCTAGCGACAACTACAAAAACTGAAGCGAGCTGTAGGCGCGTCGCTGTCATCGCGCCTCCCTCGTTGGAGCCGGCAAACCTTGTTGTAGTAGACTGTTAGAAGGGAGAGAGAGGATTTGGTGGAATAGTTGTTGTATTGCTTGAGCCTCGTGGGCATATAAATAGGAGTACATGATCTACTTGGAGTACAAGACAAGCCAGAATACTTCCTAGTTTATCCTATGTTTCCTAATACAATCACGTTA
>NC_041387.1:2429395-2449565 GCF_002162155.2 Triticum dicoccoides | reverse complement strand
CCACACACACACATTCATAACGATCGATGCATCGCGGAGTCGTGGCTGGACTGAAAACTGACGAGATTTCTCAAGCAAGGCGGTAGCCCTTTGTGTTGTTGTCGAGGTAGCCGAGAGCATGGGTGGTGGAGCCGTGGTCGAGGTAGCCGTGCGAAGGATGCCGTGGTCAATGTCGATTCGGGGTGGCCAGTGTCGAGGAAGTCGTCGTGGAGCCGCGGGCGCAAGGGAGCGCCGAGTTAGCATGGGCACAGTGGTGTCGAAATAGTGGTGCGCCGGGAAGAAGATGTTGTTGACGACGCATCACAGCGGTTTGCCAATCACGGTGACAAATCGTGGATGAAGGCACGCACCGGTGTTGCGAGCACCAGGCATGCGTAGACGTACCAAACACGAAATTGACGAAACGGCGACCAGGCTTGCCAGGCTCGAGGACACATCGTGGATGAAGGCACACATCAGTATTGCCAGCACCGGGCATGCAGAGACTAGGACCTGCACGAGTTGTTCGCCATGTCGACGAATCAGAGGGCCTGCAGAGAAGAAGACTCGACGACGGTTGTGGCGCCAATCGGCGTGGTGTCGATGTCGCCCGCGTTTTCGGAGTAGACGAAGTGGTCGGGGAAGATGACGGCGACGCTGGCGACGAGCTCGTGCTGGACAAAGACGAACAGGGTCGATGGGTGGCGGTGGCGGCTACGGAGGTAGCGGCGGCGACGGCCAAAGAAGAGCGGAGGGGGCGGCCTGACGGCGACGGCGGCGGCTAGGTTAGGAGTGCGGCGGCGGTGCTCGAAGTAGGGGAAGAACCCTGACAGTGCGACGAAGATCGGCGCAGACGGTGGCGTTCCCGTGCCAAGGGAGACGGCGCGACGCATACCACATATGGTCGACGCGCGGTGACGGCGGAGTGGACCGCGGGCCACAGCGCAACAGCCCGAAGGGGCGACGCAGTGGCAGCGGGCAGGTCGGGGCGACGGCGGGAAGACCTGGGGGCGGCGGTGGGACCACGGGTCGCGGCACTACGGCTCGATGGGGCGATGCAACGACAGCCTATTGCTCGATCGGTGGAAGGGCACGCTGAACTCGGAGACGATCTTCACGGGTCCTGCGGAGGCGGGTGTAACCGACAGGGCAGGTCGGTCGCGCGACGTAGATCAGGCGGATCACGGCGGCGAGCGGGTGATCAAGTTGATAGCGCGCGAGGTCGGGGACGCCGCTCGGTGGAGTCGGGGTGGCGGTGGAGTCCGAGATGAGCCCGAGCGACCAACGAAGCAGCAGCGCCCAAGATGAGGCAGCCGACGAGCCTGACGCAGCCGTCCCAACGCAGCGAAGGACGAGGCCGGCGAGGTAGACCGTCGGGCCGCCGTGCAGACACGGCGGAGGCGGATGGAGTGGATCGATGGGCGAACCGGCGCGCGAGCGACGACTATGATTGGCCGTCGCATGGCGCGAGGCCGCTGGGTCAGGGCGATGCAGGTTTCCCTATCGGAGCAGGGCAGTGAAGACCAGCGCAGGGCGACGGGCGAACCGACGCGCGAACAGTGGCTGACCCTGACGGGCCAGCTCGGCGCGCACGGCCGCCGGGTCAGAGGAGACGCCGGTTGGTTGCCCCGGGTTGGAGTAGAGGCGCATGGGGGTCGACGGCGGTGGCGGGCGACGCAAACCGATCAAGATAAGATCGGAAAACCAAAAAGAAAAATGCCGATCAAGATGGCTGGTGGGAGAGAGAAAAACCCGGAGCAAGGGCTCGGGAAAAATACTCTCTAGGGCAGCCGGTCAGCACGACCGGCGGACGAACCCTAGGTACGGGCAGCGCTGTCGGTGTCAAAACCGGCGGATCTATGGTAGGGGTTCCCGAACTGTGCGTCTAAGGCTAATGGTAACAGGAGGCAGGGGACACGATGTTTTACCCAGGTTCGGGCCCTCTCGATGGAGGTAATACCCTACTTCCTGCTTGATTGATCTTGATGATATGAGTATTACAAGAGTTGTTCTACCACGAGATCGTAGAGGCTAAACCCTAGAAGCTAGCCCGTGATTATGATTGTTGTTGTCCTACGGACTAAACCCTCCGCTTTATATAGACACCGGAGGAGGCTAGGGTTACACAGAGTTGGTTACAGAGAAGGAGATCTACATATCCGAATTGCCAAGCTTGCCTTCCACACAAAGGAGAGTCCCATCCGGACACGGGACGAAGTCTTCAATCTTGTATCTTCATAGTCCAACATTCCGGCCAAAGTATATAGTCCAGCTGTCCGAGGACCCCTTAGTCCAGGACTCCCTCAGTAGCCTCTAAACCAGGCTTCAATGACGATGAGTTCGGCGCGCAGATTGTCTTCGGCATTGCAAGGCGGGTTCCTTCTCCCAATACTCCATTGAAGATTTCGAACACAAGGATCGTGTCCGGCTCTGCAAAACAAATTCCACATACCACTGTAGAGAGTACAATATTCCAAGATCTGATCTGCTGACGGTCTTTTATGACATCATACCACAGCCCGGTCTTTATTCGAACCGTTTCTCACAACCAGCCACTACACGTGACGTGAGGCGGTTCTATTGGCACATCTTGTCGAAGCAGAGATCGTGTCCCCCTTATCACGGGATTCTCATCAGTACAGGTGTGGGTAACCCAACCGTGTTTGTTTAATATGACTCCTCGATTTTAGGCAAGTGCCAAACGGTCACGCAGGGGATGCTTGATATTCGTCCTCTTTATAAAGGGGGCCAAGGCCTGTCCTTTTCTTCCCACGCTTGATCCTTCCCCTCCCAAACCTCGAGTTCCAACACCCAAGGCTTAAGCTAAGCGTTTCAAACCTTCAACCATGTCCAGATCCAACCTATAGGGCCGATGGATGGCTTCCTCCGTCACAGAGGAGAACGTCAAGAAACTTAGGGAGGCCAGGTATCTCACCGCCGAGATTCCGCACAGGCTACCTGCTCAGGGGCAGGTCGTCCCCACTCCCGAACACAATGAGAGTGTCGTTTTTATTTCCTACTTTCTCCGAGGGCTAGCTTTTAGCATTGATCCCTTCGTAAGAGGGCTCATGTTCTACTACGGACTAGATTTCCACGATCTAGCTCCGGATTCCGTCCTTCACATCTCGTCGTTTATCGTCGTGTGTGAAGCCTTCCTCCGCATCACCCCCCACTTCGGCCTATGACTCAAGATCTTCAATGTGAGGCAGAGGGTGATTGACGAGCGTCACGCAGAGTGCGGAGGCGCTATAATAAGCAAAGGCTTCTTTCGCGGAAACTTCTGATTTGTGGCAGCAGGAGTGGTTTTACATCACAGCTCCCCGAGGTACAAAGCGGGTGGCTGCTCCAGCGTTTCGCTCAGGCCCTCCACCGCAACTAGCATCATGGGTCAACAAGGGGCTGGACTGGGGGCCAATTAACAACGTGCTGACACTGCAAAGCCGCATCCGAGACCTCCTCAAGAGGGATGTCAGTATTGTCAAGATAATGCAAGTGATGTTGGTTCGTCGAGCCCTGCCCTGCCAATGTCGTCCTCTCCGTATGTGGGACTTCAACCCGGAAGGACCGCGAACCGTTCAACAATTCTTTGGCATGACGCTCAAAGAGATGTATGGGTCATTCTTCGGATCACGAATAAAGTGTCCGGACTCCACCGAGGATGTGGGTCTCAACTGCAACCGTCCGGATACCCCGGTAAGTACTTCTGCTACCGAACACACCATCCTTTATGTCTATTATAACATCATTCCGAAAAATTGCTCTTTGCCAGGACTGGCTAAGGAAGGAGGAGAGGATTAGATGTCCGGCCCCTCTTCCCGAAGGCTCGCCGGATCCTTTGTTGACCAGGATGCTTGAGAGTGCACCGTATTAGGTGCCATCGGGAGAAGACGAGGGGAGGAATAGAGAAGCCATAGGTGGGCCTCATATTCTACACATCCAAATCAGGGGAGTAAGTGCCTCCGCGAAGGAGGATAATCGGGGAGGAGAATCTAAAATCCCCTCTCCTCAAGGTAAGAAAAGGGCCACCTCTGAAGACTTGGAAACGGAGGCTTCCAAACGGAGGAAGAAACACTCGCCAATGGGCCCTGCCCCGGGGGGCGTCCTTGTTGCGCAGTGCCCGCAAGGGGGCCAACCCTCCACCGAGCCGTAAGCAAAAGAGTACTTTGGTAAATATATCCCGTTTTGTCTCTGAGAATAGTAACCGAAACATATTTGTTGCAGTACGGCTCGTAGCCCTTCTCCACAGAGTTCGTCCTCGGGGGATCTTCCTTCAGGAGGAGTCCGGGATTGTCCGGCACACAGTCGAAAACACTAATGGGCCTTCTGGAGCGAGCGGGCATCTCAGAGACACATCGTGCCTTAGTGGGTGCAGTGGTTGAGAGGATTTCATCCGCGAAAAGCGGTTTGAATGAAGCTTTTACGAGTCTGCCGAGAGGCTTTGAGGTACGTAAAAATGTATTTTTGATGGTACCGCACATGCTAGGTGTGCTCTCTATAGATAGTATCCCCTGACACTCTAGTTGCCATCAACGTGGAGAACAGAGGATCATAATCTCTGGTAATAAGCACACTGCTTTATGTGCAGGTGGCTGAGGGTCCGGTGGCTGACCGGACTGCTGATTTTGCCAAACTGAAGCGACAGCTGGACGTGGAGGATGCCGACATCGCGCTTGTTAACAAGCGGCTTGACGAGGCCAAGGGTATGTATGTTCGGCATGTCAGTAAATTGTAAGAGGAACATTATGCTAGTATCTTATGATATATTATGACTGCAGATGGGGCTGCTGCCGTGGAGACCCTTCGGGCGGAGCTTGCCCGAGCCAAGGAGCATGCTCGAAGAAGTGATGCGGCCGCCCTGAATGCGGTTGAAGAATTAAGAGCCGAACAGGCTGCTCATCGCCGGAGCGAAGTAAAGATAGCCCAGATGGCTACCGAGCTGAAAGATGCCGCCAACTGCCGTGAGCTCCTTGAAATGGAAAATCAAGCAAAAGCGGCTGACCTGAAGAAGGCCCTGGAGGCAGCCAAGGAAACCCGCTCTGAAATGGGAGGGATAATGGAGGAGCATCGTGAGGCGGGAGATATCGTGGCTGGGAAGCCCTATTTGTTGCGGATGAAGTTCGGAGATCCGAAGTATGCCCCTCTGGATCAGTTGTGGAGTGCTGCGGACGCGTATGCGGACCTGGCAAAGAGTGCTGCTGATGCGACCGAGTTTTACAAAGATGGGAAAGACCACAAGGCTGAAATGTTATTCTGGTCGTAGTTCAGTGCCCCGACGCGTCCACTGCCGTTGAATGAAAAGATGGCCGCATGGGCCGAACTCCACAGGTTGTCCGGGCTTGCTATGAGGTCTGTCGTGGATCATCTTTGGCCACGTGGACCAAGGCCGGACATCTATTTTGGATTGGTGCAACAGTTCCTTGGCGCTGTGTCACATATCGATGCTGTGAAGGGGTCGGCGTGCATAGAGGGTGCGCGGATGGCTCTTGCCCGTGTTAAAACATACTGGGCTGGGATGGAAACCACCGCTATTGCAATCCGAGGTGCGGCGGAAGGCCAGGATCTGGCCGAGCACTATTTTGTAGAAGTCTTAGAAGGCGGCCGTTTAATAGAGGCTCAGTGCTCGAAGAGTTCCATGTTCGAGTGACGTGTATCTTGATTGTAAAGACAATGCTTTTTTGATTATAAAGGTTGTGTTTATACTTTTGCCCGAAAGTATTATAACGCCTCCTGTGCAGCCGTTTATGTATGCATATAACCTGAAAGTTTGTAGTCGTCGGCTTCAGCCCCCACGCATATAATCCGGGGGTGTTCGAGAAAACACGTAGTCACACTTGATCCAACGTCTTGGTCCGTTAAGGAGGTGATAGCGCAGCGAACCAGGCAATCAGACTATATAGCTTTAACACTTTCACTTAGCCAGAGGAGTTTGACGGTGGGGCTACTATATTGCCCCTGGTACTTTCGCGTTCATCCGGATATGGTGCACGTATGTACGTGACCGGGAAACCGGTTCTTCGTTAATGCGGAGGAATCGCGAAGATTCCGCTGGGTCATCGAGTGGTTGACAGACAGTTTTCGGCTTTCTCTACTGATGTGCTCATCCAGATGAACCAGGGTACAATCGCAGTAGTTCTCCTGGTGCCGCCTTAGCCGATAGAGCAGAACGTAAGGTAGCAAAATACGGGAGCCGGGAAAACCCAACATTTGACCAAATACATGATTCGGAGCTGATGCATATAAGGCCAAACTCGCGACGCCGAACACTCCCTAAGTTATTTGGACTTTATAATGTGTACTGGGCTGAATATCGCCCTTGATAATGAGTCCTGAGTTTCCAGGTATGAGCAATAACCTGGCGTGACAAAATTGCCGAAAACGCAAGTATCCCTCCCGGTTGTATAAGGTTTCCGGAGGGGAAAAAGCAACAAGAGATATTAAAAAGGTTTACGCAGGGTCTTAATCTAAAAAGAAACCTTTGAGCGGGGCCCTGCTGCATGTTTGCGCCTTTATCTCTGTTGTGCCATATCCTGGAAGGGTGTAGCACGATGATCATCTGTACAAAAGGAAAAAACCCAGGTGAAAGATTTCGTGCGAGGAGTTCGTTCATCTGAATGAACCATGAAAATGCGATACGTTATTGTATTAATAGGGTCGAGCCAAACTATGGGCTTTTTGCGAGCAGCACCTAGCATCTTTTATGGGGAGATCCCAACTTGGCTGTTACATTTTGGTAGAGCGCCGGACTCGTCTAACCATGTCCATGGTCTTTACGACCGACCGTTTATTCTGGTTGGAGGGACCGCTCAGTGTTCGGCGTATTCTTCCGCGTGTAAGGAACGCTCTGTATTTCCGCTAACTATGCATGAACACGCCGCGTGGACTGGGCATCTTAAGTTTGAGGTAGGCGTAGTGCGGTATTGCGTTAAAACGAGCAAAGGCCATTCTTACGAGTAGTGCATGATCGCCACTTTGGAATGGAGCGATCTTGAAGGTTAGTTCCTCGCTTCTGAAGTTGTCGGGAGAACCGAATACGACCTCTAGTACTAGAGAGCCCGTACAGTGGGCCTCGACGCCTGGTATCACTCCCTTAAAGGTAGTGTTGCTTAGGCTGATTCTTGACGGGTCTATCCCCATTTTGCGGACAGTGTCCTAGTATATCAGGTTTAGACTACTGCCACCGTCCATAAGGACTCGGGTGAGATGGTATCCATCAATTATTGGGTCGAGTACCAAGTCAGCCGATCCTCCATGCCGGATACTATTCGGATGATCCCTGCGATCAAAGGTGATTTGGCAGGCCGACCAGGGATTGAATTTGGGGGCGATGGGCTCCACAACATATACGTCTCGGAGTGCGCGTTTGCGCCTACTCTTTGGAATGTGAGTTGCGTTAATCATATCCACTGTTTTGACTTCTCGTGGGAATTTTTTCTGTACTCCAGTGTTCGGCTGGCGAGGCTCATCCTCATCTTCACTTTGCGTCTCCCTCCCCTTGTGTTCGGCGTTTAGCTTGCTGGCCTGCTTGAAAACCCAACATTCTGTGTGGGTGTGATTTGTAGGTTTTTGGGGGGTGCCCTGAATCTGACATAATTTGTCTAGAATCCTGTTTAGGCTGGATGGTCCATCTCTGCTACCTTTAAATGCCTTCTTCCGTTGACCGGGTCGAGAGCCCCTGAATCCGGCATTGACCATCGTATTCTCCGGGCTGCCATCATTGTTTCTACGCTTGCTTTTGTTGTGTCGCGGCTTCCCGTTGCCATCCCTGACTTCGGATGTGCCTGGGTCGCTGGTGCCGCTACGGGCCAGCCAGTGGTCCTTGCCTGCGCAAAAGCGGGTCATAAGGCTTGTTAAGGCTGCCATTGTCCTCGGCTTTTCTTGGCCGAGGTGTCTGGCAAGCCATTCGTCCCGGATACTGTGTTTGAAGGCTGCTAAGGCTTGGGCGTCCGGGCAATCGACTATTTTATTCTTCTTAGTAAGAAATCTGTTCTAGAGTTTTCGGGCTGACTCTCCGGGCTGTTGAATTATATGACTTAGGTCGTCTGCATCTGGAGGTCGGACATAGGTCCCTTGAAAATTGGCCCTAAAAGCATCCTCTAGTTCTTCCCAACTTCCAATTGAGTTTGGAGGAAGGCTTTTCAACCAGTGCCGAGCTGGTCCTTAATGGCGTGGAGATCATCTCCGCGAGCCATGTGGATATGAAGGATAAAGTCCTCAATCCAGACCCCAATGTCTGTCGTTCCGTCGTATGCCTCTATATTCACGGGTTTAAATCCTTCCTGAAATTCATGGTCCAGCACCTCATCGGTGAAGCACATGGGGTGTGCGGCACCCCTGTATTTGGATGTGTCGTGGTATGCTGTCCACGGTTGTTGTGTTCGGTGCTGATTCCTAGCTGGTATTCGATCATTGTGATCGCCTCGGTAGCTTTGATCCAATGCCGAAGCGCGCTTCCTAGATCCATAGATGGATCTGGGCATACCGGACTTTTTGTCCAGGGGCTCATGTAAATCGTGTGCTGACTTGTGTGCGGCATCATTAGTCGTCTTGTCACGGCCACGGGGTGGTCAGTCCGGCTGATCTGTCGTTTTTGGCTGAATGGGCTCTATGGCCTCGTCGTCAAATTCGGGCAGCAGCTTGCACTTTGGATAGCTCTTTGTGTGACGATCGCCGCCATATTTTTCTTCTGTGTCAAGGACTTTGTTCCACCTGCGGTTGAGTGTATCCTGCGCGGCCTTAAGCCTTTGGTTCTGCTTCTTTAGGCTCCTCGCGGTGGCAATAAGCCTTCTGTGGAGGTTCTCTTGTTCCAAGAGTTTTTCTGGGATGATGAGTGCGTCATCGTCCGGGTTGTTCTCCTATCCGGAGACAGGTTGGTGAATTTTACCCTCGGGATCGGCGTCGTCTGACGTCGGCTCCAGACTATGTTCATCGTCCCCTGGCTCATCCTGCTTTATCGCTGGGTCCATGGGGTCGTTAAGCGCCGCTTTGGTGGCTTATCGAGGGGAGTATCCTTCATTGCGTCGTCAACATCACCTTCTTTTGGTGTGTCCACCATATATATATCGTATGATGAGGTGGGAGTCCAGCGCCCTATAGGCGGTGGTTCCTGTTCTTCTCCAGCATCATCGTCCATATACCGTCGATGTCTTCGGAGTTGAAGTCAAGCACGTCGGTTAAGTCATCGACAGTGGCTATTAAGTGGGTGGTGGGTGGGGAACGTATTTCTTCGTCGTCTGCCTCCCACTCGAGCCGGACGTAGTCCGGACAAGAATCTCTCGACAAGGAAAGGGACCTTAATGAGTTAAGCACGTCACCCAAGGGCGAGTGCTGAAAAATATTCCCCTGGACCGCATCGTTGAAGATCTGTCCGGGAAGGAAAACCTCCCCCTGGACTGCATCGTTGAAGATGATTGAAGGAGCCATTAAGCCTTGCTGCGACGACACAGTGGAACTCTCAATGAAAGAACCAATGTCGGTGTCAAAACCGAGGGATATTGGGTAGGGGGTCACGAACTGTGCGTGTAAGGCTAATGGTAACAGGAGACAGGGGACACGATGTTTTACCCAGGTTCGGGCCCTCTCGATGGAGGTAATACCCTACTTCCTGCTTGATTGATCTTGATATTACGAGTATTACAAGAGTTGATCTACCACGAGATCATAGACGCTAAACCCTAGAAGCTAGCCTATGATTATGATTGTGGTTGTCCTACGGACTAAACCATCCGGTTTATATAGACACTGGAGGGGGCTAGGGTTACACAGGGTCGGTTACAGAGAAGGAGATCTACATATCCGAATTGCCAAGCTTGCCTTCCATGCAAAGGAGAGTCCCATCTGGACACGGGACGAAGTCTTCAATCTTGTATCTTCATTGTCCAACAGTCCAGCCAAAGTATATAGTCCGGCTGTCCGAGGACCCCTTAGTCCAGGACTCCCTCAAGCGCGGCCCCTGGCGGCGGTCATGGAGGCCGACCGCCCCGGGGGCGGCGCGGGTGCGGAAGCAGCGACGACTAGGGTTTAGGATCGATTAGGTTGATACCATGTTAGAAGAGAGAGAGAGGATTTGGTGGAATAGTTGTTGTATTGCTTGAGCCTCGTGGGCATATAAATAGGAATACATGATCTACTTGGAGTACAAGACAAAGCAGAATACTTCCTAGTTTATCCTATGTTTCCTAATACAATCACGTTACTCAACATTGATAGCAGGGAATTCGTCGTGCTAAGGCCTCGCTAAACCAACGCACCAGAACACTAACCGCCGACGACGAAGAGTGTAGATCAGAAGAATCCAACATGAAGACACAAGACCATGGACGAACGATGAACAGATCCGAGCAAATCCAGCAAAGACAGATCCGCCGGAAACACACATCCACACGCCCACCGACGATGCTAGGTGCCTCAACGGAACGGGGACTAGGCAGGGAGATGCTTATTCCATCTTCAGGGAGCCACCGTCGTCTCGCCTTCTTCAGCAGGATACAAACCCTAACAAAACTTGAAAAAAGATCTAAAAACAGAGCCCTCCCACCGGCAAGGGCCGGGGTCCACTCCGCCCCCATGGCCCTAAGGCCACCGAAGACGGGGTGGACTGGCGCCGGCGCCGGCGGGAGGCGGAGGAACCCTAGCTTTTTGGGGGTGTTCTTCACCCTAGCCTAGCAACCTTGTATCTCATTGCCAAGAACCTGCAGTAATGTAGACTCCACAATCTAGAAGCCAAAAACTATTTGGATGACTGAACCTACAGAGATTATATTCTATCACATGTAACCAGTTGTTGAATATATTAGCAACATTACATGGAGGATATAAGCCAAAAGCTACTTGGATGACTAACCAGTCAATTTACATTGGAAGAACAAGTGTTTAATTGTTTTTTCATGATGACAGAACATACAGTGCATACTTCGATGCCAATTCCACTAAAGTGGTCTTCGGTCAGAATGACTCCCTGATGAAGATACCACACAAAGATTTTATCCTTATTTAGTATTCATCCTCCAAATCTTATTATTATTGTCAAATGGCACATCTTACTGGATCAATGCACTATACAAAGAGTCCACCGTGAATTTACCATTCACTTGTAGGCTCTAATGAAATTCATCGGCTCCTTGAGAAACTTGAACCGTGGATAGCCTTAGTAATAGAGTGTTACACGCGATACATGTCTGGGAGAAAATAAATCTCTTCTGAATGTCACATTCGGCGGAATGAATTCCATAACCGTGGCGATACTATCATCCTTGTGACACACAATATTGTATAGAGCCGGGTATTATTCTCGGAGTGTAGCATTGCCTAGCCACTTATCCTTCCAGAATCTAATCCGATCCGTCTTCAATAGCGAATGATCCATAGCGGAAGAAATATTTCTTCGTAGCCATTATACAATCCCAAAAGTGTGAGTCCTCGGGTTTCCAATACACTTTGTTATATATAGGAATCCCTGTGATGTATACTTTAGAAAGGAAAACAACACATGGATTGGGGACTGCGTAAACATGTGGTGCTGGCAAAATTGTACGGCACAGTAATGTCTCTAACTGTATTATAGCAGTCAAAAGTTGTTAAAATCGTTAATATGGAGAGGTAGAAAATCATGTATCTCTCAATTGACATCTGTTGCTTGGAAGGACTGCGTCCTTCATTACATGTTTGGCAATGAAGGAAAAAAGTGTGGTCGTTCTCAGCTACAGACATCCGTCTCTATGGCGTTATGAACTGCAAAAAACGTCTTACATTAGCGTACAGAGGTGCTTATAACTTGATACGATGTTGAACAAAGCAACCTTGTATCTCACTGTCAAGAACCTCCAGTAATGTAGATTCAACGGTATGTTTTGATTGTAATGGAAGAAAGCTAGCAATAGGCAGATTAAGCAGTGAGGATAGTTTCCGGTGGAGGAAGCAATGCAGGTGCATTGATGCTGACTAGAGCCAAACACTATTCAAACTTTATTATTTCTGCAGCGCAAAGTTATTTGGTAAGAACTCGTTGCAGGGAGACTACATTTCACAGCCAAACAATGCAAATTAACAAACCCATATACAATACATTTCAGTGAGGTGCATATAACTAGATAGCTTCCACATATGGAAATGGAGACCAATCCTTATATACTTGTTATACCATTCAGAAGCCAGCCGGCCTGTGCCTGCCCATCTAAACTATAGACCAGTAACCCTTGTTTAAAAAGGAGGATGCCCTCGGCAGATATCTGCATCGACTGATGCACATAGCCACAACATCCGATAACATCCTTGTTCGACCGATTATACCAAAGCAGCACTTGAGCAACTAGCAAGTGAACAATACTGATCACACACTTTTGTTTCTTGGATAAATAGAGGTGTTCAGTGCTACATCTCATTGGATCACTTGTACCTTCGCAGCAGCAACATGGTTTGTATCGATCTCATTACATGTAAAAATAACATGTATCTATTCAAACAAATAAAAATGTGGTATCTCAATCCCACCACGCATGGATCTTCTATGTATACAAAGCCCCATTCTCTACCCTTTTTTAATAGCTAGTTGCTCTAAGCTCTGAATCTCTAATTGATTCAAGGTAACGATTTTCAGCTCAACTAGACTTTATTCTGGCTTTGTTATACCATCTTGGATTATAATTTTTGTCTAAAAGACATGATGTCCACTTGGTTTTAATTTTTGTGACCATTGTGATATTCATGGCCTAGGTTTTCTCTGCGTATGTATATAGTGTTGCCTTCTTGTTTGCAGGCATGCTTTTTTCCTTATAAGAAAATTGCTTCTCTCTACGTTATCCTCTTTTTGGTGGTCAATTTTCAACATGGGGGTTGTGGATGTGCATCGTAGTGTTATGTAAGACTAACAGTGTTGCATGTTTTCAACAACAGCTCAAGCAACTAATCATGGGGGTTCTGAATGCTTTGGCTTCCTATATGACCAAGATGCTCATTGACATGGTTAGAGATGATGTGGCTACTACTTACGATAACAGTTGGGATTCCCCAAGGAGGATGGGTGAAATAGTGTAGTAGCACAATGTATTTCCCTCGGTTAAGAACCAAGTTTTATGAACCAATAGGAGACGCCACCACTACAAGAAATATGTCAATTTGTGACCTTATCTAGTGACTGTGGGTGAATTAGTCATAAATTTATGACCATCTGGAATAAATTGGTCGTAAACTGTTTAGGAGTGTCCAAACTCTAAACCATAATGACCATTTTAGTCCAAAAGATCATAATTGCATACATAAAAAGGTCATAAAGCAGACAGTGGTGGTCGACAGCCTTATTTCTAGCTTATTACGATCAATCTAGATGGTCATAACTGCTACTTTGTTATGCATTGAAATGACGTGGCAGCCACCTCATCAGCTTTGCCTATATGTCATAAGAATGTGTCAACTTTTGCTTACATGTCTGCATATAATTAAATTTACACCTACCACTGACAATTAGGACACACACATTGACTAAGAGCTCCAACTACAAGCCTACCCAATCACGTGTGGGAACCCCCTGCCATACGACCTAGCAGCCTAACAAGCAGGGTCGCATGTGGGACCCACCACCAACCTCCTGGAAAATAAAAAAAGAAAAATTGGAGGAACCTGGGATTCAAACCCATGACCCTGCAAACATTAGGATCAATTCCTACCACCTGGCCACCAGCTCTTCGGCAATCAATTAACACACTCCTTCCCTTTAAACCTTATGTTCTGACGAATGGGCTAGTGGCCCAAATATGTTGCGAGCTTCCTGAATTTTTTCTTTTGCATTTCAGGCCGCTGAGTGGGCCAACAGCCCATAGGCCACAATAAGGAGCTCGAGGGATACCGATTCGAATTAGGAGTCACCTACGAGACGAAAATAGAGGGCCGACCCAACATTGTATAATACATTTTTTATCATTCCTTTCCGGGTTGTCCATTGCTTATAATCAGGTTTTTCTTCAGTTTTATTCGGGTTTTTTTCCAATTTCTTTCTTTGCCTTACCTGGTTTTTTGTTTTCTTTGATCTTTTATTGGTTTGCTTCGCTTTTCCTTTTTTTTCCTTTCTGATTTTCAATGTATTTTTCTTTCATTATTCTATTTTTTCGCTTTTGAACACTTTCTCATACATAATGTACATTTTTGTATAAATAAGGGACATTTTTCTAGCACATGTTTAAAATATTTTATATACATGGCTGACAAAGAGAAATGGTGGGTTTGCGCTCTCATGGAAGATGTCAGGTTTGTGAACGAAGTGGGGGCCTCGTTGATCCATTGGCCTGAAAACTTGTTGCGCTCTCAAATAAGGCCATCGCATAAAACATGCCAGATGCTGGCATTTTTCGGCCTGCCTGCAATATTTGAGACATATATTGCATTCTTAGTGTTTCAACGCGGGGAATTTCATATCTTCCCGGCGGCTAATGAAATCATGTCCAAAAGAGGTTTGGGAAATCTCATATGATGTCCTCGCGACATGCGTAGGCCTTGTGCAATAGAAGGAGGGGGCCGCCACCGGGCGTGCGAATGTACCTCAACGGCATGTCGGATGCAGCCATTCTAATCCACGGAAAATCATACGATGCTGAAATCCTCGGGACTTGGCACGGTGTTGTGATATGGCGTGTAGCGTGTGATAATACTCTGAGCACGTTTCGCATAAGCCTTGCCGGAGTCCGCTTGTAAACTGCACCAACTCCGACATAGTATCTAGCTATTGAGAGGGAAGGTGTCTGGTTTGTGAAGGAAGTGCATGGCTCGTTGCTTCGTTGGCCTCGAAACTTCTTGTTCTTTTAAAGGAGGCCATCGCATGACATGTGCCAAACCCTAGCATTTTTTGGGCCCGCCTGCAATGTTTGAGACATCTATTGCATTCCTAGGTTACAACGCGAGAAATTGCAGATCTGCCCGGCGGCCTAATGAAATCATGTCCAGAAGAGGTTTGGGAAAGCCTAGATGATGTCCTCACGGCATGCGTAGTCCTCACTAGTAGAAAAGGGGGCAATGGTCCAGGCCGGTCCAGCCCATTAGTCCCGGTTCAATCCAGAACCGGGACCAATGGGAGCATTTGACCCGGTTCGTGAGACCCGGGGGCCGGCCGGGCCACGTGGGCCATTGGTCCCGGTTCGTCTGGACCTTTTGGTCCCGGTTGGTGGGGCGAACCGGGACCAATGGGCCGCACTCCTGGCCCACCACAATTGGTCCCGGTTGGTGGCATGAACCAGGACCGAAGGCAAACCTTTAGTCCCGGTTCGTGCGACTAACCGGGACCAATGGTGGTGCCTATATATACCCCCCTCGCGCAAGAGCAGAGCACACTGCTCTGTTTTTTCTGGCCGAGGGGGAGAGGGCTTGGTGGTGCTCTAGCTCACCTCCTATGCACACAAGGTGTTCGATGGAATGCCCGAGCCACACTACTTAAGGTTTCTCCTCTCCAAGCTCGACTGTCAAGCTCCATTTTCCTCCATATTTGTCTAGGTTTAGCGGTCCGTCACGCCCCGCCCCCGTCTTCAACATCGTCGATCACCCGCACCGATCTCATCGCCGGCACCACCGTGGTGAGCCTCTTGTTCTTATCTTCTTTCTGAAAGGAAAAATATTCTTATTTGTATGTTTAGATAGATATATACTTGTATAATTTTCTTACTTTTATTATTGCATCTTATATAGTGCGATGGTTTTGGTATCCGCCCCCGTCGGCCCTCGTCCTGTCTATGATTCGGATGTGGTATATATTATCTTTTCATAACTATTGGTTCATTTATTGTTTATGACAATTATGCCGACCAACGTGATATAGATTTTATTCATCTAGGAGGTTGTTGAACCTGAAATTCCAACCGACCCTATTGTCGAGAGGTTAAATTTAGTTGAAGAAGAAAACAATTTGTTAAAGGAAAAAATTAGAAAAATTGAGGAGAAGAAGATGATATTGGAGTTGCATGTTGCGGATGTCGTCGATGATCACAAGATCAAGATGGATGCAATGCGCTAGAAGATTAGAAAGATTAGAAAATATGCCATTCATACCGAGGCTTGTATCATTATGCCGTTGGATCAGTTGTTACATTGGTTGCGATTATGATCACATTTGTTTTCGCATTGAAATGTTTTACATAGTTTCAGTGTATGGTTTAATTAATTTAGATGCTCTGCAGAGCTTTATGTTGTTAGATGAGAACTATGTATGTACTTTGGTTTTAATGTGATGATGAACTTCTATTAATTTGGTCACTTAATTATCTATTCATGATGTTCTGTAATGATTTTTGACACACTTAATTATATATAATGCACACAGATGAACCGGCAATGGATGTACGGTTCAAGACACACCTCCGAGTACATTAAGGGCGTGCATAATTTTCTCGAAGTGGCTGAGGCAAACAAGCAGAATGGTTTTATGTGTTGTCCATGCCCTATATGTGGGAATACGAAGTCTTACTCTGACCGGAAAATCCTCCACACCCACCTGCTTTACAAGGGTTCCATGCCACACTATAATGTTTGGACGAGGCACGGAGAAATAGGGGTTATGATGGAAGACGGCAAAGAAGAAGAGTACAATGACAACTATGTGCCCCCTGAATATGGTGATGCTCCAGAAGATCAAGAGGAACAAGACGATGTGCACGATGATGCTGCAACGGGCGAAGCTGCTGAAGATCAAGAGGAACCAGACGATGTGCCCGATGATGATGATCTCCGCCGGGTCATTGTCGATGCAAGGACGCAATGCGAAAGTCAAAAGGAGAAGCTGAAGTTCGATCGCATGCTAGAGGACCACAAAAAAGGGTTGTACCCCAATTGCGAAGATGGCAACACAAAGCTCGGTACCATACTGGAATTGCTGCAGTGGAAGGCAGAGAATGCTGTGCCTGACAAAGGATTTGAGAAGCTACTTAAAATATTGAAGAAGAAGCTTCCAAAGGATAACGAATTGCCCGACAATACATACGCAGCAAAAAAGGTCGTATGCCCTCTAGGATTGGAGGTGCAGAAGATACATGCATGCCCTAATGACTGCATCCTCTACCGCGGTGCGTATAAGGATCTGAACGCATGCCCGGTATGCGGTGCATTACGGTATAAGATCAGACGAGATGACCCTGGTGATGTTGACGGCGAGCCGCCCAGGAAGAGGGTTCCTACGAAGGTGATGTGGTATGCTCCTATAATACCACGGTTGAAACAGCTGTTCAGAAACGGAGAGCATGCCAAGTTGATGCGATGGCGCAGTGAGGACCGTAAGAAAGACGGGAAGTTGAGAGCACCCGCTGAGGGGTCGTAGTGGAGAAAAATCAAGAGAAAGTATTGGGATGAGTTTGCAAGTGAGCCAAGGAACTTATGGTTTGCTTTAAGCGCGGATGGCATTAATCCTTTCGGGGAGCAGAGCAGCAATCACAGCACCTGGCCCGTGACTCTATGTATGTATAACCTTCCTCCTTGGATGTGCATGAAGCGGAAGTTCATTATGATGCCAGTTCTCATCCAAGGCCCAAAGCAACCCGGCAATGACATTAATGTGTACCTAAGGCCATTAGTTGAAGAACTTTTACAGCTGTGGAATGGAAACGGTGTACGTACGTGGGATGAGCACAAACAGGAGGAATTTAACCTAAAGGCATTGCTGTTTGTGACCATCAACGATTGGCCCGCTCTCAGTAACCTTTCAGGACAGACAAACAAGGGATACCACGCATGCACGCATTGTTTACTTGACACCGATAGTATATACCTGGCAAGCTGCAGGAAGAATGTGTACCTGGGCCATCGTCGATTTCTTCCGACCAACCATCAATGTCGAAAGAAAGGCAAGCATTTCAAAGGCGAGGCAGATCACCGGAAGAAGCCCGCCATGCGTACCGGTGATCACGTACTTGCTATGGTCAATGATTTACACGTAATCTTTGGAAAGGGTCCCGGCGGACTAGCTGTTCCGAGTGACGCTGGGGGACACGCACCCATGTGGAAGAAGAAATCTATATTTTGGGACCTACCCTACTGGAAAGACCTAGAGGTCCGCTCTTCGATCGACGTGATGCACGTGACGAAGAACCTTTGTGTGAACCTGCTAGGCTTCTTGGGCGTGTATGGGAAGACAAAAGATACAGCTGAGGCATGGGAGGACCTGCAACGTTTGCACGAAAAAGACGGCATGCCTCCAAAGCAGTATGAAGGTCCTGCCAGCTATGCTCTTACCAAAGAAGAGAAGGAAATCTTCTTTGAATGCCTGCTTAGTATGAAGGTCCCGACTGGCTTCTCGTCGAATATAAAAGGAATAATAAATATGGCAGAGAAAAAGTTTCAGTACCTAAAGTCTCATGACTGCCACGTGATTATGACGCAACTGCTTCCGGTTGCATTGAGGGGGCTTCTACCGGAAAACGTCCGATTAGCTATTGTGAAGCTATGTGCATTCCTCAACGCAATATCTCAGAAGGTGATCGATCCAGAAATCATACCAAGGCTAAGGAGTGATGTGGTGCAATGTCTTGTCAGTTTCGAGCTGGTGTTCCCACCATCCTTCTTCAATATCATGACGCACGTCCTAGTTCATCTAGTTGACGAGATTGTCATTCTGGGCCCCGTATTTCTACACAATATGTACCCCTTTGAGAGGTTCATGGGAGTCCTAAAGAAATATGTTCGTAACCATGCTAGGCCAGAAGGAAGCATCTCCATGGGCCATCAAACAAAGGATGTCATCGGGTTTTGTGTTGACTTCATTCCTGGCCTTAAGAAGATATGTCTCCCTAAATCGCGGTATGAGGGGAGACTGACTGGAAAAGGCATGCTTGCAATGGACTCAATAATATGCAGGGACGGATATTCTTGGTCTCAAGCCCACTACACAGTTCTACAGAACTCTACCTTGGTGACCCCGTATGTCGATGAACACAAGAACAGTCTGCGCTTCAAACACTCAGAGCAGTGCGACGACTGGATTACATGTGAACACATCAGGACTTTCAGCAGTTGGTTGGAAGCACGTATCAGAGGTGACAACACTGTTTGTGATGAGCTGTACTTGTTATCCAGGGGACCATCTTTGACTGTATTGATTTGGAAAGGATACAAGATAAATGGGAATACATTTTACACGATTGACCAAGATCAAAAGAGCACCAACCAATACAACGGTGTCCGCTTTGATGCAACAACCGAGAGGGGAAAGGACACATATTATGGTTACATAGTGGACATATGGGAACTTGACTACGGACATGATTTTAAGGTCCCTTTGTTTAAATGCAAATGGGTCAATCTGTCAGGAGGCGGGGTATAGGTAGACCCACAGTACGGAATGACAACAGTCGATCTGAAAAATCTTGGGTACACTGACGAACCGTTCGTCCTAGCCAATGATGTGGCACAGGTTATCTATGTGAAGGACATGTCCAGCAGACCAAGAAAGAGAAAAGATAAGGAAGCAGATACATCATACAATGAGCCAAAGCGCCACATAGTTCTTTCAGGAAAAAGGGACATCGTGGGAGTGGAGGACAAGACAGACATGTCTGAAGATTATGAAAAGTTTCATGAAATTCCTCCCTTTAAAGTCAAGGCTGACCCCAGCATCCTGATAAACGATGAAGATTATCCATGGTTACGACGCAATAAGCAAATGACACAAGC
Organism: Triticum dicoccoides; assembly: GCF_002162155.2. Lineage (NCBI taxonomy): Eukaryota > Viridiplantae > Streptophyta > Magnoliopsida > Poales > Poaceae > Triticum > Triticum dicoccoides. The sequence goes on along the minus strand of NC_041387.1, from coordinate 2,429,954 downwards.
GAAGAAGACTTTCTCCCGCAACTATTATGATGATACCATGCCAACTTTGTAACTGACGAGTATGATACCATTGTTCGTTTTGTACATGCACATGCTACGTATGGGTCAATTTATGATACCATGCCAACTTTCAACTTTTTCAGAGTTCATTTGAAATGCTTTAATGTCTTATGGTTCGGCCCTCGTAATAATTAAAAATAGCAACAATAAGTATTTTGTTGTAAGTAGAAACAAAATAAAATAAATAAAGCAAGAAAGAAAACAAAAAAAATGTTTTCAAATTTGAAAAGTAATGGCACTAACAGAAAGTTTATAATTTTCCTAAAACTAAAAGCAAAAAGAATTAAAAAATAAAGCAAAAACAAAAGAAAATAAATAATGCAGAAAACAAAACAAAAAAACAACAATAAGTATTTTGTTGTAAGTAGAAACAAAATAAAATAAATAAAGCAAGAAAGAAAAAAAAAGTGTTTTCAAATTTGAAAAGTAATGGCAATAACAGAAAGTTTATAATTTTCCTAAAACTAAAAGCAAAAAGAATAAAAAATAAAGCAAAAAA
>NC_041387.1:2406653-2429043 GCF_002162155.2 Triticum dicoccoides | reverse complement strand
TAATGGCACTAACAGAAAGTTTATAATTTTCCTAAAACTAAAAGCAAAAAGAATTAAAAAATAAAGCAAAAAACAAAAGAAAATAAATAATGCAAAAAACAAAATTGTTCAGATTATGTTTTTGTTGATATATGTATTTATTGTTCATATGTGTATTAATGTTTTCATATATGCAAAAGATAGATTTTTAGAAAAGTTAGGTTTTTTTTCTGTTCATAGATTTTTTTTGTTGATATTAATTCTTGTAGAATATGCAAATGTTTGTATATTCAACAATGCATTAGGCAAAACCTTTGTTTTTTTTCGAAATTTTTGAACATTTTTTTAAAACAAGCAATACTAAAAGAATGAGAGGAAAAAGGAAAATAAGAAGAGGAAGAAAGGAGAAAAAGAGGAGAGGAAGAAGAGGAGAAATAAATAAGAAGAGGAAAAAAGAAGAAAAAGAAGAGGAGAAGAAGAAAGGAATAGAGGAGAAAGAAGAAATTCTATTTTTTCTTCTTCTCCTCTATTCCTTTCTTCTTCTCCTCTCTTTTTTTCTTCTTTTACTTCTTCTTCTTCCTTCTTCCTTCTTCCTCTTTTCTTCCTTTTCCTTAATTATTTTCCTTTCTCGAGGGAGAAGAAGAAAAAGAAGAGGAGAAGAAGAAAGAAAGGAAAGGAGAAAGAAGAAACTTCAACACGAGGGGGTGGTACCGATACCCCCTCCCCGATAACATTATTTTCCCATGTATATGTATGTCGCGTCGTTGTCGATATAACCCCCTCTAGATACAACTGCAGCACCCCCCTCGGCCCTCTCGCTCGACCAAAACTCTCGAGGACACCCAAACCCTAGAGAGAAAACGATGTTGCAGGTCTCCTACGTACCCCCTCCCGCCGCGCCCCTACCCGACAAATTAACTCTCTCGAGGCCACCCAAATTTATCAAGTTAAAAGAGCGTTATCGTCGAGGCCACACCAAACCCTTGAAGCTTTGTGTCGAGGCGACCCCAAACCCTAGAGAAGCAGCGTCGAGGCCACTAACATGATTCCTTATTGTGATTAGCTAGCTAGTTCTACGTTTGCCACTATGTACCATGTTTGAATAATAATTGACATGTTGTCAATATTTGCGGAAACTATGGAGCACTCCCGAGACGAAGAAACAGAAGCGATGTTGGGGGAAATAATCGCAAATGAAAGTGATGATGTTGCGTCATTTCTCATCGACACCGTTGGTCAGCTAGATGAAGAAGAGGGCTATGATTATGATGGCTTCGACCCATTAATGCTGGTACAAGAGGAGGACTATGTTCATGATGGCTCCGGTGACACAATGGAGGTACAAGACGAAGGAGACCGTGCTGACTGCTTCGGTCACCGAACCGAGTCCGGCCAGGTATATATATATTAGTTAAGCCTGTGCTGACAAGTTAATTGATGCATCCATTGTTTTGGTATATGTACACATATTAATTACTGTCGTCTTTCTTCCTTATAATTTCTAGCCCTCCGGATCGAGCACAACTTCGGTAAGGAGACGAGGCCCGAAGAAAAAGTTGAGCTCGGATGAAAAGTTTGAGATCATAGAAATCGCGCCCGACGGCGAACCGATTGAACCAATCCGGACAAAGAAGGCATTTTCTGCTCAGTGCGGGGTTCTTGTTAGGGACAGGATCCCGATCAGCATCCAGCAATGGTATAAGCCTGTTAAGGATGAAGACGCTGAGGTGTCTTATGTCAATGATATGCAGAAAGAAGATCTTTGGATTGAGCTGAAGGCAAATTTCACCCTACCGCCAGAGGAGGATCCGGAGAAGCCAGTTAAAGAGCAATTAATCAAGTCTTGTGCTCTTAAGAAGATGGCAGGCCTAATGAGGAGGTGGAGGAAAGAGCTGAAATAGTTTGTCAAGAAAAAAGAGACACCAGAATTCATCGGCAAATATGAGAAGATCAAAGATCACTGGCCCGCATTTGTGGCCCACAAGACATCGGAAAAGAGTAAGAAGATGTCGGAGACAAACAAGAAAAATGCTGCGAAGAAGAAGCTTCACCATCGCACGGGGTCAGGTGGATACCTCAAAGCCCGGCCTAAGTGGTCCAAGGCTGAGCATGATCTGCTTGAAAAAGGGATCGAACCAGAGACAATGCGCTGGCCAGACCGTTGCCGGACTTGGTTCTTCGGGGCTGGCGAAACCTTGGACCATGTAACAGGGCAGTGTCAGTGGACGGACGAGCAACTGCAACCACCAGTCAAGAACCTTCGACACTATATCGATGCAGCGCAGCGAGGGACGTTCCATCCAAACAGGGAGAAGGACGAGCTCACAATGGCCCTTGGGAATCCCGAGCACCCTGGACGGATAGGCACGCCAGGCTCCCTTCCGTGGAAGGTTGGTTTTCCGGACGCAGGGGGTTACAAAACCCACGAGAGGAGGAAGAAACTGGAGCAGGACCAGGCGCTGCTTGGAAGGGTAATGGGGCTAGAGGATCGAGAAGAGGAACGAGAAGCAGCAGATTGCAACAAACGACATGCCGAAGCTTCCCCCGAAGCTACCCCGCCATCTCAGCGGAGAAGCAGCGTTGCTTCCACCGAGCTGCTTCAGCCGGAGCATGTCTTGACGGCTCCTGCCAGCTATCCCGTGGATGGTATCACGGAGTCTCAAAATGGCCACATTATGGCGCGATGCATGAATTTGAAGGTCAAGGCGGCTGTTGGCCAAGTTTATCCTAGTGGACCCGGCACAACTTATCACTGCTAGCCGATTACAGAAGGATTTGCTAAGGTGATGGTGGATGAAATAACGGAGGGATTTGAGGACCTCGCGCTTGAGCACCCTACCGGTGAAGGGGAGACTAGGCTGGGTTCTGCTCTGAAGACTCCATGCCTATGGCGGAAGGAGCTCATCGACCTTTTGAACTGGACGCCTCCGCCTCCTCCTCCTCCTCCGGCGAGTCAGGGCACTCCGCCTCCTCCACCGCCTCCTCCTCCGGCGAGTGACGATCAGGGCACGCGTGGCGGCACCCCGCCTCCTCCACCGCCTCCTCCTCCGGCGAGTGACGATCAGGGCACGCGTGGCGGCACTCCGCCTCCTTCTCCGGCGCGTGGCGGCACTCCGCCTCCTCCTTCTCCGCCTCGCCAGCAAGGGCGGAAGAGACCTGCCGTCGCCCCAGCTGCTCCAACGTGTCGTAGTCCTTCTCCTCCGCCTCGTAAGCAAGCACGAAAGAAGATAGACACCGTAGCCGCTCCGTCTTCTCCGGCGTCTAGCAGCACAAGAAGAGAGAGGCAATACAGATACGGTCCACCTCTAAAGCCTGTAGAGAAGTTACCGTACGAGAGGACCAAGGAGGAAAACAATACGATCGTGCAGGCCCAAGTGAAGGGGTTCTTTGAAGGGGTGAAAGCAAAGATACATCCACCTCCGTAGGAGAAGGTAGATCCGGTGAAAGCAAAGCGCACTCTCGATGCCCTGAGGAAACCACCAAAGTCTCCGCTAAGAACCAACTATGAGCGCATTACTGAACAGACATATCTCCAAGCCAAGCGGTCGGGAACTACTGTCAGTGATAAAAGGTCAAAAGAACAACGAGCAAAGGGAAAAAAAATTGCCCAGCTCGGCTAACAAGCACATCAATCGTGCCCCCCGCTCAATGTGTCTAATCCTCCGGGGACGGTGGCCGGTTATGGCAATCTTGAAGATTACCTTCCTGACGATGTACTTCCTGATTTCATGGAGGTGGACTTATTCAGATACGAGTACGGGAAGCGTCTCGTCAAAGATGAAAAGTCACTGACAACAATGATGCGAAGATTCCATAGTTGGTACATGAAAACCTGCAGAGAGTCTGAGGGGACGAACACTTTGTATCTGAAAATTAAAGAGGAGCATGACCTCGTTTCAAATGATGTGTTGGCTATTCCATTTGAGGAGTTCTTCGAGTTCTTCAATCAAAAGGCCCTCGATAAATTAATGGTCTTTTGCTACTGCCTGTAAGTACTATTTCTGTCATTAGTCTGCATATATAGCTCGGCTCTTTCATTGCATGTATTTATAATTAATTATCCTCAATATATTATGCAGATTGAAGATCGTCGAGTGCAAAAAAAATGAAATCTATGATATTGGATTCATTAACACAAATATCATAGTTGTATTTCTGGTTGAAAAGAACGTCGAAGAGGCCGAGGACAAGTTGCTACAATCGTTAATCAAAAATCAAAACAAAGATACCATACTCTTTCCTTACAATGGCCCGTGAGTGTTACTGTCGTGTGCATATTCGGTTTCCCTTATTACTCGAGCGAGGTTAATGTAACTGATGAGTTATGCATGCGTGTGCAGGTACCACTATATTCTTCTGGAGATTAAGCTTGAGCGTGGACTAGTAACCGTCTTAGACTCCAGACGGAAAGATCCCAGCACCTATGCGGACATGACTGAAATGCTCAGCAAGTAAGTTCAATCGATCATTATCGCACCATATCGGCAACTTTTTGTTCATTTCCTGATATCTCAAGTAATAATAATTATTTTCTTTGTCTTGCAGGGTTTGGAAACAGTTCACCGCACAAGCTCCGGGACTGCCGAAGGAGCTGCAATATGTATACCCGAAAGTAAGTACTACTGGCGCGCATCTCCCGTTGATTCTATAGCTATACTTTCATCAATGCCACTTATATAATGCTTCATTATCAGTTTGATTGACTTCTATTTCTCGTAAAGTGCTTGTGGCAGGAGGAAGGAAATGATTTCTGTGGATACTACGTGTGCGAGTTCATCCACAACGCGACTTTGAAAAACAAGCGGGGCTACTCTAGAAGACAATATGAAGTGCGTAAGCAATAATATTCACAATTTCATTTTATTACACCATCATTTCTGTTGAGTTTCATTCATATATATGTATTAATTAACCCCCTTCTTCAAATTAATTAGACGTGGCAGACGCGGGATGAACTCCTACCACCAGATCGCATGAAAGCAATTCAAGAGGAGTTGGCGGGATTCTTTCTTGAACACGTCATCAGTAAAGCCGGAGAATACCATGTGAAACTTCATTTCAAATGCTAGTGGTTTGTAATTAAGAGATCTTATATAGATTGTACATGTATGTAGCCAGTAAAACTTGTTGTTCGACCAATCTCTCGGAGAAGGAGAGGTCGATCGATCACTTCTCTCGGTATGCAAGACGAACTTCTGTACTGAATGGTTCTCTCGATCACTTATGTATATATACTACGTAGCGTCGACCAAGCACGGACATAAGAGTGGACACTTCTCTCTATTAATTAGCTAGCTAACACAATATATGAAACACCTAAATTAACCCCCCAAAACCCCCAACCCCCCTCCTTTCAAAAACAAAAAAACAAAAACCCCAGCCACTGGAATGCAGGCACGTGGATGCCTTTTGGTCCCGGTTGGAGCCACCAACCGGGACCAAAGGCCCCCTGACTGGGCTCGGCGCACAGGGCCACATGGAGGCACATTGGTCCCGGTTCGTGTTTGAACCGGGACTAATGGGTTGAGGTATTAGTAACGACCCATTAGTCCCGGTTCCCGAACCGGGACTAAAGGCCCTTACGAATCGGGACTAATGGGTGGTTTTCTACTAGTGCCTTGTCCAATGGAAGGAGGGCCGGGCGCCACCACCGGGGTTGCGAATGTACCTCAGCGTTATGCCAGATGCAACCATTATAATCACGGGAAAATCATACGATGCCAAAACTCCTCGGGACCTGGCACCGTATCGTGATGTGGCCCTTGTATTGTGTGGTAAGAATCTGAGCACATTTCGCATAAGCCTCCCAGGAGGCCGCTTGTTAATGCAATATTGAAGTAGTAAATATAAATGCAATGGAAATCATTTTAATACCATTTTCCCATAAATGTCAGGGGTTGCAAAAAATCTGCAAAAATGTAAGCCGAGTTCTCTCACAAGGCACATGGCTGATATGCCATGTAAGCCGATCGCTTTCACAGGGCACAAGGCTTAGATGCCATATAAGCCGAGAGCTTTGACAGGCTGCTCCTTGATGGCGCCGTCAGCCACCTCGGTTGTAGACACGTGGCAGATATATTTGCCGAGTATGAGCTATATGCCGGGTGCTTTTTCCAGCATATACCATGTGCTTATTGTAAGCCAAGGGGTTTTCTATACTACTCGGTTTACAGACTGCCATAAGCCGAGTACTTTGTAGTTACCGGGTGTTTTTTTAGACTCCGTTTGGAGGAACATAAGCCGAGTACCCGAAAAAAAGCTCTCGGTTTATTGTCTTTCACATGGCAAAACGTTATTTTCATGTAGTGCTCTGACTAATAGTCCAGAGAAACTCAGAGAAACGACAAAATGAAATGTCATTATCTGCCTAATTGCATTGTACATAATAACCCGCAATTACCGAAATCAAGGACTCTCCACTTCATATAAGTGACAGAAATGAAACCCACCAGCAGCAGGTTAAGTAGCACATTCAGTTAATTTCTCTAGCAGCTATACCCAACCACAACTATGCACGACATGGAGCAAAGATAGCATTATATGTTTTAGGCTGTAGCACCTACCTGGCTGCCAAAATTTATAATCTTGCATAGTATGGCCGAGTTTAAAACAAGTTCATACATTGAACGTCGCAGCTTAAGCGGGACTCACGCATATATTCTGCAGTGCTCACAAAGCCAAGCTAGTAAGTACAAATCAACCATCCTGGCTGTGGGAAGTACTATATGTGATGTACTGTACGTAGCTAGCAGCAGCAAATTAACATATACATACACATCCATGGATCCTTGCGTATTCTTGCCTCCTTGATTAATTCTTGAAAACTTCAACGAAGGGTGAACTTTTGTTAGCTCAAAATGGAACATCAACAAGAAACAAAGATGATGAGCACACACCCGGCCTCTTTATAGGTAGGATGCACACAGTTAACACCAATACACGAACCCAATCATGCTAACAACTAGCAAAGTCATAAATAAGACCAAGGCTATATGTAGGCGAGGAAAAAAACAAAAGCGATCAAATCTACAATAGAAAAAATCACATCGACAAATGAGATTCTGCAACAGCAACGCCTTAAAGAAGGGAGCGACGCTCAAGCATCGCCGTCACAGGATCCACCCGCTAAGGCCAGAATCTAGGTTTTCACCATACAAAATCAGTCCGAGCAATGCCTCAACAAGGTAAAGACGTTAAAAGAAATCTCCATTGCCAGGTTTAACAAACTCGGGCGGACATAGGCTTTCACCCCGGAGCTCGAGCCACAATTGAAGTCACTCATGCATTTTCGTCACCACTTTTACGCGATCCCATCAGCTACATGATATGTGCATTCACCGCCTCCACACAACCACCCCTTTACGTCAAGCCGTCGTCCATAGTTTGCATCTGACCACTGAAGTCAACCACCGGATCTAGCGAGCTTAACCATACAACAGACATTTCATTGACCACCGCCGTCGACCATCGTGGAGCTGCAGGAGGTCGCTGCAACACAGTCTGTAGCCACCACCGCCCGGCCAACCGGATCCGGATCACCACAACCAAGCCGTCCATATCTGAATCAGAGCAGCTATGACGAGTTGCCCGACATCAAATCTAACCACCGCGACATCCGCATGGCCATGGACAGTCGCCGCCACCTAGAACACCCGCCCATGTTCCAAGACTCCCGTACATAAAGACAGCAGGAGGACCGTCACTGCGGTAGAGGCCGGCGGCCATGGTTGCAGTGCGTGGGGATGCAATCCCAGCGGTGCCATGCCATGGGACCAGACCCATGCCGCAAGCCACGGAGACCTGCACCGCACATGCGTTGTGTCCCCACCGTCCAGCCGCATCTCACGCTATGTGCGCCCGTCGTGGAGGGTAGAAGAGGCCTCGCTGCCGCCGATGCTAACCGGGCTTCGCTCGGCAGCACCCTCCGGCAGCGGCGAGGAGAAGAGGTGGGGAAAGGCCGAGGGCCTGGCGGTGCTAGAGTTCGCTCTGTCGCTCTCGTCGCCCGCGAGAGCAACGGGAGCGAATGATCAATTTTTCATGGAACGATTCCACAGGCCGCAGGATATTTACAAGATGGAATGTAGTTTCTCCGTTCCAGATTATAAGACATTTATGGTAGGCTTTATAAAAAACCTCTTATAATTTAGGACAGAGGGAGTAATTTACAATGGGAAATTGAGAAAATAGATCAACTAACTATACATACTGGAAAAGAGTAGCAAACTAACAAGATATACTATTACCTGGGGGTCGATATTTGTCTCCATACTATACGGCTCGCTCACATTACCTAGGGGTCGATGTTTGTCTCCATGTTGTAAAATAGGTACAATCTACTTTAATTATCTTCAAAAGCATCATCTTCATAAGCCTCAACTTTTTGGATACGGCTGAACTTCTCCCAGTCGGAGCCAGACTTTTCCCCCAACCAACTCAACTCACTTGCAAGAAAAAGGAAAAGCTGCTTCAGATAACCAGTAACCTGAGCTGCTTTCATATAGCAGAGCTGAGTAGTCTAAACTCCATTCGTTGCACTTTAGAAAGAACAGCCTGCAGAGGTCACCATGTTTCTTCACTGGCTAGGCTACCACGAATTTTACTTCTCTAAATTTGTTAGTATGTATGGCTGATGCTTTCCCGTGTTCAGTTGTCAGCTCACAACAGAGAAGTATCATGTACACTTCAGAGGCAAATTAAAGGGAAGAACCGGGCCTTCCGGCCTGACCATCAACAGAGATATGAAATGTACTTTGGTCACAACTTTAACACCATACATCACATTTTTGAAGCTTAATTAATCATTGGGTGACTCATCTCTGAATTACATTACCATACCATTTTCCTGGCAGCAAACTTCTGTCGATCTTGCTTCATATGGAGTTTGGTTCGACAGATAGAGACCTATTCCGTCACAAGCCTGGGGTTTGCATGGATGAATGCTTGATAGGAGCCAACCAACTAGTGAGAGGAAAAAAAATGAAGTCTACTTGCAGATGAAATGACTCATGATTGTGGGCCTTCAGCTCCTTTTATAGGCCTTCATGACTAGTCATAAAGAAATTGGAAAGGTATAGTCACGCAGAAGCTGTACTTCATGACTAAGCAGCACTGTCGGTAGTTTCTTCATAAATCAACAAACATATTATTACTGCCTACCCTCCATGGCATTGCACTATTAATATCGGAAGATGAGGTGCAAGTATAAAGATGGGTTTTGCATAAAGTAGACCTGACCATAAACTCTAGCGTATGAGATTGGCCTATGCGTCTCCTTAGTATTTGCCTCGCAATAGCCCCTGTTTCTATGGGGCTCCATAGTGGGCTATCACACACAATTGTTAGAAAAAATTAAGGGTATCTATGGTGAAATTTAGGACGTAGTAGCCTAGGACTGGGAGGCATCCATAATAGGAATTCAATGTGCTTTTTCTCAGGAAGAGAGGATTATGGCATCTAGCAAAAATCACATACATACTAAAGTACTGGGTGTCAATATCTAGGACACGTCAGAACGTTCACCTTCGATCCTAAGGTTTTATCTTGGAGGCGTTGTTCGGTTCAACCTCCTACCCGGGGGTGGAGAAGATTGAAGGGGCCTTTGTCTTTTAGGGGATTTAATCCCCCACAATCTGTGTCAATCCCCTTTAAATTCATCTGAGCTGAACATGTGCGCTGATGGTGTTGACTGTTCAGGGGATGATTGACATGTACACAATTAAGTTTTACAGACTTGGGATTCATTTCATTCAGCTGAGGCTTGGTCCCAGCAAATTAATTAAATAAAGTTACTAAAATGAGAAGAAGCATAATACTAAATTACTAATCCCTCCGGCACTGTTTAGAAGGCACACTGAAAAATTCTCTGGGGTCAAGGTGGTTAGTGATTGGTTGTACCACGTACTGGAAAATAGCATCGATTGTTAACTACGGTGCCAAATTAGTGTAGAAATTAATGTGCAGTGTTCCCCACAGCCAGTAAACAAGCAGTCACAATACATGCAGTTGTTGAGACCGGCCACATGCAGCCCACGCGCACTCAAAACGGCCTAATTAACTTTGTGTTAATTGCCAACACACCTTAATCCTCTTCTTTTTTGAAAATGCATGAAAACTGAAGTGCGCCTTCTAAACCGTGATGGAGGGAGTAATGCATGACATTTCGAGAACAGAGCAAGCCGAGCCCAACCCAATTCGGACCCAACACAATTATGCAAGCAGTTAATACGAGCAAGAGGTCAGGTTCTGATGAGGCACGTTGTTGGGTTAATCTTGTTATTTAGTTGCATGCGTTGTTAGTTGTAGTAGAGGTGCACGGACATGCATATTTCGCGAAATTACTCGAAAAAAGATATAACATATTTCGCGAAATAGGCAGTATGGGCCGACAAAGCTTAATGAAATGATTCAAAAAATATTTCTCGAAACAGCCTGTATGGACCGATAGGATAATGAAGTATAGTGAGTGCAAATTAAAAGTCATAACATATTTCTCGAAATAGGCAATATGGACCGATGAAGCTTAATGAAATGATTTAAGAAATATTTCTCAAAAACAGGCAGTAGTGACCGACGAAGCTTAACGAAATGATATAAAAAAGACTAGATCAGTAGGCAATGCACTTAATGATGGATACGATCTATAACTATGAAAGTTATCTCCTTATCATATGTAGAGAAGTTTCATAGGGACAGTCATATCCACCACAAAGTTTGATGATGGCCGTATCTTACTGCATCTGGACGAAGCGGCAATTTATGTTGGTCCCGTTGCTCCTCAAGAACCGAGATGGGACTAAACCACCAGCTATGTTTGCCAAGTTCTTTCTGTCTGGAACTCGGCAAAGAGATGAACCCTGGAATTTCGATAAAAGAAGACCTCGGAGCACATCAACGACATTAAACAGTCCCACTTGTTTCAAAAAAGAGCCGAGCACCGACAGAGCATAATGAAATGATTCATAAAAGAGCCGAGGAGTCAACAATGCTCACTTTGTGAGAGATACAAACTGTCACTAAAATACTTCTCGGACGATTCATAGTGATAGTCATGTCTTTCACAAGCGGTAAGCAATGATGACCGTAGCTTAGTGCTTCTGGACGAGGCAGCAACTTAAACTGGTCCGGTTGCTCCTCAAGAACCAAGGTGGGACTAAACCACCAACTATGTTTGTTGAGTTCTTTCCGCGGTGAACTCGGAAAAGATATGACCCATGGAATTGCGATTTAGAAAAAGTAAGTAATACAAAATGTTAACCGAGTTGCTGTTAGGCGAAACTCAGCAAACGAAGGCCGCCGTCACGGCTCCGTCACTTGCTGCAAGGCGTGGTCCACATGTCAGTATTCGCCGAGTTTTTTCCACCATGAAATCGACGAAATTGATATTCTGTCGAGTTATTTTTGTTTCCCGAGTCGTTTTTCATCAGAACCTGGCAAAGGCACAACTCCGACGAGTTACTTATCGCTGCCAAGTCGGATTTTAGATCAAACTTGGCAGACAAAATTTCTCCAAGTTCCCGATAGAATGAACTCGGCGAAGTCTTGGAACTTGGGACAAAACCAGATTCTACTTCCTCCGTTTCAAAATAGATGACCTAACTTTGTACTAAAGTTAGTACAAAGTTGAGTCATCTATTTTGGAACGGAGGGAGTAGTAGTATATGCGCGCAGCGGCAGAGCTTCAGCAAGGCCATGTGGGCCGTGGCCCGCTCAGGTCTTGAGCAAAAATATTTTTTGTATGAAGCAATGGACAGTGATGTTAAACTCTATTCTGTTAGTATCTAGGAGTTCTTAGCGACTAGGGTTTTGGTATATATCTTGTAACAAACTCTTGTATCTATCGCCCAGCCGCATGCCCTACAGACGGTATATATTGACCAAGAGGCCACCGTATCAGGTGCGCAACTCCAATCTACATCTCTCTTTTTTCACATGGTATCAGGCCATCTTACGTAATTGCTCGATTGGTTCTCCTTCCGCCGGCCCCATGACTTCCTCTGCCTCGACCTCACTTTCCCTGCCGGCCTCTCTCTCGGCGCCGTCCACCTCTTCCGTCCCTCCTCCTTCCGCCAGCCTCATGACGGCCAAGCTCACCACCTCCAACTACCTTCTCTGGAAAGCCCAAATTGTACCTCCTCTTCGCATTGCCAATGTTACAGGCTATGTTGATGGCACCTCTCCCACCCCTCCTCAGCTCCTTCCACCCAATGACAAGGGGGAACGCACGCTCAACCCGTAGTATGCAGTCTGGTACCGGTAGGACCAGATCGTCCTCAGCTACCTGCTTGCCTCTCTCACCAGTGATGTACTTTAGTAGGTGATGAGTTTTCATACTTCTCGTGCCATCTGGGCGCATCTTGAGGAGATGTACTCTGTCCATTGTCACGTTAGTGTTGTCCACATCAAGCTCGACATGGCCAACTTCCGCAAGGGCAATCTCTCCATCGTGGATTACTTCACCAAGATCCGCTCCTACGCCGACCAGTTAGCAGCGGCTGGCCATCCCATGCGGGACGACGACATCATCACCACCATCATCATCGGGCTCGACAGTGACTATGAGCCCCTCTTCACCGCTGTCACGATGTCGATTGATGAGATGACCCTTAGGGAGCTGTATTCCCACGCTCTCTCCTTTGAGCGTCGTCGCGAGTACCATGCTCCTCATCTTCATGTTAACATTGGCGGCTCTTCTATCAACTATGTCGCTCGTGACAAGAATGGCAACAACAACACTCACGGAAGGGGCAATTACCGTTGCAAGGGCCGCGGTAATCAAGGTGATCGCGGTGACCACAACAACAACAACAACACGGTGGCAACTGCGGTGATCGTGGTGGCAGTCGTCAGCCTGGGGACTACGGTGGCAACCGCGGTGACTACGGCGGTGGTGGTGACACCCGCGTCCAATGCCAACTCTACCGTGGCCCTGGGCACTATGCTTGGGAGTGTGGCCAACACTACAACCTCACCTTTCAACCCGAACACTGGTACGCGTCGGTGCTATAAACATGGTTTTTAACCCCTTTCCGCGATGGCATTTGAAACCGTCGCAGAGTGTGGGAGATAGGGGGGTCCTTCCCACACGACCCAGAAACCATTGGGGATATGGAGCAATGATCCAGAGACCTTGCAAAATGTAATCGTGTGCGATCAAGCACACACTAAATTCTTTCGCACGTGCGGGATCGGTGATTAAACATTTCTAATGACGTAGTGAAACCAAACTAATGAACCGTTTGGGAAACAAGCTCTAATAGGGAAAATCCTATACACATGATCTTACCAGCAGCGCGTTTTAAAACAAGGCGCTGCTGCAATGTAGTGGTAGCACGCTCCAGTAGAACTCGCTGCTGAAATAAAAGTAGCAGTGGCGCGGCTCCTCTAAGCCGTGCTACTGCTATAATTCCCACGACCCCGCCGCGAAGCTAGTTATAGCAGCAGCGTGTTAATTCAAAGTGCTCTACTGCTAGGTAGTTTAGAAGTAGCGCCTTTACCTATAGCGCGCTACTGCTAAAACTAGCTATCTCCCACCACCCACTGACAAAACGTCACAGTGTTGATCCGGCACTAAAAATGAAATTACGAATTTGCAGGTGGAAGGATACGAGGCTGCTTGTCTGTTTTGCTCTGTTTCAGTTTCAAAATCTGAAGCCCCGTTGGCTTGTTTCTTTTCCATGAATCATCACAACAGCAGGTTAAGAAGTAAATGCAGTTAACTTCCCCTTGCGAATTAGGCAAATAGTTTGCCGTGTTAGCTTATATACAGGCCAAATTAATTAAGCATGGCTACACAGAAGATAGAGTACAGTAGCTAATGTTTCAGGCTGATCAGGCAAGAATGAGAGTCCACATATTTTGTGGGGTTTCAGGTTCTGGAATTAAAGTTTTCTTTTCAGAGGGGCTAAATTAAGCCCTGAAATATTCACCAGGTAATACTTTGGTCTCTCTCTCTTTCAATCTAGCTAATAATATACTTCCTCCATGTAATTTTTGTTACTTCACGTCTTCTTCGGTACAACCCACCTAAACACATCAACGGAGGAGATCTCTCCATACCCTTTCATAATAAAGGGTATGATGATCTTTTCTCACACCAAGACTTGTGTACGTAGAACTTTTTTAAGGAATGTTTTTTTAGAAATCTTTTTTTTTTTGAGGAATGTGTACGTAGAACATATACACGGGCCGGTGTACCTCCGACGTCAACTGGCCCGGTCCAATAGCGAATGGTCTATGTATGGTGAAATAGTGGAAAATCCAAAATTATCTGAACGAGGGATGAATCGAGCACGGAGCCTCCTGCTCAAACACCAAGGAGGCTAACAACTCCATCATGCAAACTATCATGCCAAATCGGCAGCGCGATGTTTTAAAAACTATTCTCTCCATCCGAGTTTATTGGTTCTATTTCTAAGACGGGCGGAAAATAGGAAGCTTGGCATGCTGTGTTAAATATCATCGCGCGAGACAAGGGCTGCGACCTTAAGGGCATCTTCAATGGTTGTAATATAGTTGTTGATAGACTTTGCCACATAGAATTTTTGATGATGTGTCATACAGTTAATGAGAAAAGAGAGGAAGGTTGTATGTACATAAACCAACACCCCTTGCACAAGCTCCAATGTAGAATGAGAGAGCACCTTATATATTATCTCACATTCTATTGGGCAAACTAGATACAACCCATTGGAGTTGTTGTATGTTAAGGTGTTGGTTGATGATATGTCATATTTTATCAACAAGCTAACATACAAACTGCTGGAGATGCCCTAATCGGAATCGGCTAGTGCATAGCGCGAGTTTTGTGGCAGCTAATAATTACGGGCACTAATTAACATAGGAAAGGAAAATGAACCACACGCGATTACTGGTGAGAATTACCCGTATTTAGCCCCCATGCAACGAAGCCTTGGTCTTAGAGTTTTGGTCATTGTGCCCAATATACCCGGGTGAGGAGAGTATGAACGACGACAAATTTGAACTTTTGTGGAATTTTGAACGCAACTTTTTATAAAAGAGAACATTGTTTAAAATTTTAAAAAGATATGAAATGGCAAACAAATTTTCAAAAGTGGAACACAGTTTGAAACTCCGAACAAATTTTGAAAAAATGGAAAAAATGGAAATTCCAAACAATTTTTGGAAGTACAAACAATTTTAAACTTTGAACTTTATGAAAACGAGACCTTTTTTGAATTCGTCAAACATTTTGGAAAAATATGAATAGATAAATAAATATGTTGATCATTTTTAACTTTGCAATTTTGAAAAGTAAAAAAGAAACAACTAAAAGGAAAAAAGATGATTCTTGAACCTTTTCCCAAACCGGTAAAAACCGACCTGAAACCATCTAGAAGGTTCCGAAAACCGGGATCTGCAGAGGCAACGGACAAATTAAAATGGGCAGGCCCATGTTCACTCGTATCGACCTGGTATGTGCGAAACAACGACTATTATCGGACATTTTAAAAATGACCCCAACTCTTGCAAACAGGTTGGCATGACCATGGTGGGCTTCCAAGCCATGTTTGAACGATTTTGACACCGTGTGCAAGTTGCGACAGGTCCGGCCATTTATAAGCATTTTTTGACCGAGAAAACTACAGAAAATACAAAATTTGTCGAAAACCCGAACAACATTGCATGATGCCTTGAATTAGTGATACAAGGTCATGAAAAAAACTTGGGGTCATTCCAAATTTGTTAAGAAATAGCGTGCTCTCAGACAGTGCCTTCTGGCAGGACACCCTCCTTTAAATAAGGTCTAGTTTTGGACATTCTTGAAATAACTCTAACTTTTTTAAGCAGGTGAGAATGCCCTTCTAGGCATCCATGACAAGTTTGAACAAATTTCGACACCGTATGCAAGTTGCGACACATCCAACCATTTATCTGTCTTTTTTGATCGAGAAAACTCCAGAAAATGCAAAACTTGTTGGAAACCCAAACAACTTGGCATGGTGCCTTCAATTGGTCATACAAGTCCATGAGCAGAATTGGAGCCATTTCAAGGACGTTGAGAAACAACGTGCTCTCAAACGTGGCCTTCTTGCCCACACAGGCACCCTCCGTTGAACATGGCCTATTTTTGGTTATTCTTGAAATGATCTCGACTTTTGCAGGAAGGGGGGCATGCCAATGGTAGGCATCCATGCCAGATTTGAGCGAGTTTCGACACCATATGCAAGTCGTGACACGTCCAATCATTTATCGGTCTTTTTTTGTTGCGGCCAATTGCCGGGCAATCGCATACACGATTGTAGAATGGGCGGTCCCATCTAAGCGTTCGAGCCACCGGTTTTGTGAATCTTCTGGAAGGTTACTTGCCGGTTTTAGGACTTCTAGATGGTACCTAAACCATTTTTTGTAATTTTTCTTAGTTTTGGTTTCGTTTCTATTTTTCTATTTTTTGTGTTTTTTTGTTTCTTTTCGTTATGCTTCTTTTGGAAAATGTCTTAAATTTCAAAAAATATTCAACATATTAATAAATTGTTCTTTTTTTGCAAAAAAAATCGAATTCTAAATTTCCATCATGATTTCTAGAATAGAAGGTGATTTAATACATGTTCAGAATTTTTAAATTTGTTCATGTTTTCCAAAGAAAATGGAGTTTCAAAATTTCCTTTACGGGTTTGAACATTGTTCGCAATTTCAAAAAAATGTTCGGAATTTGCAAAATTTGTTAGTGTTTTAGAAAAACCTTAGAGTTTTAAAATTTGCTCGTGTGTATTTGTTTTCATTTTTTTGGAATTTGAATTTTGGTTCTCATTTTAAAATGTGTTCCAATGTTTTAAAGGTTATTCATGTTGTAAAAAAAATATTGTTTTAAACAATTTTTATAGGTTCGAACAATGTTTGCATTTTAAAAAATCGTGGATTTAAAAAACAGTTCGCGTATTACACAAAGTTCGTGGATTTAAAAAAATGATCGTGTTTCCAAATTCTGTTTTCTGATGTCGAAAAATGTTTCTGTTATAGAAAATTGTTCATCGAACCTTAATAATATTCGGTATTTAAAAGATGTTCAGAATTTTGTAAACGTTGTTTCAGTTGTGCCGCTTATGCGTGTGTTTCAATTGTGCCGCTTTTGTGTGTTAATAAAATACCCGCGCTACTTGAAAACCAAAAGGAGTTGACTGGGGGAGCTCCTATTCGGCACTTTCAGCGCCGCTAAGCCTAACTGGCGCCCGCGCACGACGCCAATTGGGCCGGCCCAGCAATCAGTGAGAAAAACAATGGCGAAGAGAAAAAGGTGACAGTACATCGACGGGGACGGGATTCGAACCAGCATCGGTGCGATGAGGACTACATGAGGTCATGCGTTACAACTTCTCTGAAGGGCCCTGTGGTTAATCTGCATTGGAGGTTCCTTGAAAGCCTATTCCACTAGAGTACGGTTGCCCCTTCGTCAATATATATGGGGAAAGCCATGGCCGACTACGAAAATAGATGTTCAAATTGGATATTGATGTGCAAATTGGTTATTAGTTGTTTTCTTCTTGGGAATGTATCAACTTAAGTGTGGCCAATCATCACGAGATATGGTGGGTGGCCTACTTTTTTATTGAGTTCATATATAAGCACAATTTATTTCAAATTGGTTATTGGTGTTTTATTTCTAAAGGAGAAATGAACTAGCTCAATATTCATTCATTGCAAGTCTTATTTGACATACCACATTCCCATGATAAATACTCCATTCATATGTGCATATGGATGAGTGTAAGACTAGCTAGGTCGGTGTACAATGCTGAAGCTGTCAATCGTTGTACGGGGGCTAAGGCTGCCATGTAGGCGAAAAATCTTATGTGGTAAGTTAATTAAGATGAGAGATATGACTTTGGTGACCCAGGAAGAAATAGTGCCAAACGCGCGAATCAAAGGAAAACATTTAAATGGAAGAAGCCCACCAATGTATGAAAGAGTTTAGTTGCTAAATCATTAAATGTAGGGAGCTTAGATACAACAAATTAGGATCGGCATAGTGGACATTAGTCTATTCTACTACCGCCCAACTTAGATGAGGATTTCGAGTGGCACTAAAAATGGGATGCATTGGGAACAGAATTTCCATATGGAACGAAGAAGCACATGCTAAGCTTGGAAACTGGACGAGCGGATGGGCATTATGATGTGGAACACAAAGTTGGAGAAGTTGGTCTGTGCGAGGACACCCGCGTCCTAAGATGTTCTTGTCTTAGTGGCAGTGGCAGATGACGCCCAGCCAGATCTCGTACCTTTTCAGCGAACTACACTCTTGTGATCTGTTTGGGTGTCGGTACTTGGGAACCATGGTTCCTAATCTACACTCTAGTGATCTGTTTGGGAACCATGATTTGGTACGAAGAAATGGCAGCATGGGGTTAGCGCATTGGAGAGAGGAGGAGGTGTGGAAGATGCGGTGAGAGTTCAGAATTTTTTGTTAAGGAAAGGATATAATTTTTTTATTTCAGTTATGCTTATTGTCTTTGGAAAATGGCAAGTAATGATTTGATCTTTCTTTGGCCATGTGATTAGATTCCTTTACGTGGAGGTGATCGAATCTATGTGATTTTGAATCATCAAGGGCTAGAACAAAGGTTAAGAGAACACTTTGTGCGGGTAAAAAAAGGAAGGGTTTTGGAAAAAAATTTGGATAAAACCAGTAGGAAAAATCGGTGAGAGGATCCGTGAGTTGTGGATTAATTTGAGTGGAGGCGACAGAAACAACTCCTCTTTAATTTTAATAGTAGAGATGGTACACTATAACAGGAAACAACGATTACGCTCAAATTTATGGTTCCTGAATTCTTATAATGATGCCAAGAATCTAGACATTTGACCAACACATGTTTTTCTTGCAAATTAGCTCTTCTTTGATCCCGTTGCAACCCAGACTGCAGTAATTTAGTACCACTCTTAAACCTCGTGGATGGTCATGTGAATCTAGCCTCCCCACCTCCACTTTCGTAGCTAAAGTATTAAGAATATCTCATCATGCTTTCAGTTAGAACTCGAGCCCTTCCGCTTTCACTAAAACATGTGTTGCCGATGCATCCCACTTCTACTACAATATCAATACAACTCAATCAATATAACCCACGTGCAGCCAACTAAGCTCGAAAATCGCTTGCACATCTAACTAACTACAACAAGTTTTAGTGTTGATCTGCGCCGAGGATATTGTGTCTTATATATGTAGGCGCAAGGAGCGATTCAGAGTTCTCTAGTGTGACATCGTCCGCCTAGCATTGTTCCTGGTATTTATTGAGTGACTATGATACTCAGGAAAGATGACGCAATGAGTGCAGAGTTATTATCCCCATCGACCTAAGTTGGGAAAACACTAGAAAATCAATTCAAATAAATGTTCTATGTGCACATATTTTGATGCGTGCTTTTTTGTGTAAAGTGGTGTACCATGTGATCTACCTGCTAGCTTAATCACGTAACACCAGAGACGCAATCACCAACAAACTTAAGTGAAATGATCGAGATCATACCCCAGCACTAAAAAAGACGTACGGGGTCTGTGCTAAAAGTGAATGCTCACTGCTTATGTAGTGTGCATATAAGAGCTAACAAAGGGACAACTACAACTAAAAAAGCAAGGGGCAGGCATGACCGACACTAGTTCACCCACCCCGACGCTATCCATGAATTGTTGCTTCATAATATAAAGCGGGGGAAAACCCTTTATCGTCAGCTGTGTTAAGAATCAAATTATCTTTTTCTTGTCGAAGAGGCCAGGAAAACAGATCCATGGCATCTCGTACTCTAGTTTTGTTACTGTGGGTCAAATATCGTGCCCATAGCATTTTGTCTAGCTCATCGTGTGCATTCCTGCCGCAAGGTTAGGCCGTGCCTCGGGGAGAGGCAGAACTTGTGCACCATGGTAAACAAGCCGCATCCCTGTTGGTGGCGAAATGAACATGGTAGTAGGTGAAGACAATGGGCGGGAGGCTTCAATCCAAGCATACAACATGCCATACAACAAAAGAAAAGAGAAGAGCAAGAACGGTTAAGATACAAGACACCGAAAGAGCCACTAACGAGCTTCGAATGCAACAAGCGCAAGGCTGAGCATCAAGGCCCTCAGCGAACACGATCGTGCACACGAAACGACAAAGACAGGGTAGTGACCTACAGCCAGAGGAGGCCACGCTCCGTCAACTCCTCCGAGGCCAATCATAGTCGAGCAACTAGCCGTCTCTACCTCCGAAGAAGGCCACCCTGCCATCTCGCCCTGGACCGTAGGACGCCACGCCGTCGGCAAGTAAAGCCGCTCACACCCGAGCGGAAAGCTGGAACCAACAGGATGTCGGGGAGAAGACTACACGCGTGTCCACCTCGCCTTGTAGCGCCACACCCCAACATCACCACCGCCACAGCCGGATCAACGTCAACCATAAGAAGCCGAGCAGGAATATCACTAATGAAGATAACCTACCTCCTGCACCGAATTGTCTCAACCACCCCTCCTCCTACCAAAGGTGGTGCCTTCAAGAAGAAGAACCGCGCCGGCGCGTCATCACCACCCAACCAAAGAATTTAGGCTTTCACCCAGGTTGCAGAGGTAGAGGGTAAGGGAGGGATCTGTATGCCGCCACTAGAGGAGAACGGCACCGGTGCGCCGCCAACATCATGGCCACAAAAACCGGCCAAGGGTTTCCCCCGGTCCATGCCCACCCAATCCTCTATCCCCAACCGGCCGCCTGAGCTAGGCACATGAATGCCGACAAATGCAAACCGGCGGGTTAGTAAGAGGCGCAAGGGAGAAGCCACCGCTCCACATCTGCTCAAGGGGCCAACGGGATATGCCAGGAGCCAGCTCCATGTATGCCGCCAGCCCGCCACCCATGCCGCAGGCACGGCACCATTACTAGGGAAAAGCCTATACACAGAATCTTACCAGCAGAGCACTTTAAAATAAGGCGCTACTGCTACATAGCAGTAGCGCGCGCAAGCTTAACTCGCTGCTGAAATAAATATAGCAGTAGCGCGCCCGCTCTAAGATGCGCTACTGATATAATTCCCACGAGGCCGCCGCGAGGCTAGTTCTAGCAGCAACTCGTTATCACAAAGAGCGCTACTGCTACGTAGCATAGTAGTAGCGCATTTCACCAATAAGCGCTACTGCTAAGTTTACTACAAAAATTTAGTCCCACCTCGCTTCGTGAAGAGAGTTTCTACCACCTTAAATATGTTACTTCTCAAACTTTGACAAGCATTTGGTCTTCATTGAGCTCTGTGTGTAGAATTTGTGGCCGCAATATGAGTCTTCACCTATTCCTAAACCGGTGAGGATTCATATTGACAAATCAGATTGTACACAAAAAGATCGTTGATGATCAATGTATTTTTGATACATTGAAGTCTATTTTTACATGCTGACACATGGCAATAGCGCTTTCTTTGTGAAAGGCGCTGCTGCTAGGTAGTTTAGCAGTAGCGTCTTTCTCTATAGCACGCTACTGCTAAGCCATTCCATCTCCCACCCCCCCCCTCCTCTATCCGATCCACTCACACTCACACACTCACTGGATCTCCCCCTCAACCCCCCGCGCCGGTCCTCCCCCGTCGCCCCTTTCTGCGCCGCCGTCACCTCCTCCTCCTTGCTGGACTCGGTACCGGCCTCCTCCTCCGTCCTCCCTCCACTCGCCGCTGGCCGGCCCCTCCTCGCTCCGCCTTCCTCCTCCGTCCTTCCTCCACTGGCCGCCGGCCGACCCCTCCTCGCTCCGCCTTCCTCCTCCGTCCTACTCTCTTCTCCCTCCTCGAGTCGCCCCTCCTTCTCCCTCCTCCCTGCTACATTTTGATTTAGTAGGCTAGTTCATATGCAACATTTTGATTTAGTTGATATGATTTAGGTGATTTAGTAGGCTAGTTGATTTAGTTGATTTAGAACATTTTGATTTAGTTGATTTAGTAAGCTAGTTGATTTAGTATGCATCATTTTATTGTTATTTTTTCTGTACATGGATAGATAGATGCTTTTTTTTGTAATAAGTTATTTTTTGGCAAAATGTAGGTGGTACCTTGTCATCTAATATGTTACTAGATTTTAGGATTATAATTGTCCATCAAATTGCTTCTCACAGAAGAACCAAAAATAGCACATGCTACTGTTTTCTTTCCTGTGAAGTGGATCGTTAATCCTTTGCTCATATTGCTTTAGGAAAAATGGCGCCACCACCACCACCACTATGTCGACTGTGCAATTCAAGGTGTGCCAGCAACCTTGCAACTGGCAAGCTGTTCAGCATCTACTTCCAACCAAGTTTTCGTCATGCGGCGGTAAGAAATTAGATGAAATGTAATAACTATTTTATTTTTAGTGTTGGCATTACTGCATTGTGTCATTTTGCTTATTTTACACAGATGGTCCCATACAATGTGAGGTTGAAATTTAACAAGCTGTCACGAGACACTGTCA